>NC_061531.1:20262500-20265000 GCF_022379125.1 Scophthalmus maximus
AATGTTCTAGAGGAGCTTCAGGTTGTTCTAGGGATCGTTGAAGGGTTAAGAGGTTGATTGTTTTTGGAGGTTCAGGTTCCTTTATGTTATTGAGGCTTTCATGAGGTTGTTGTGGCCGGTGAAGATGTTCCGGAGGTTCTGTAGGACCTGGAGGAGGTTCTGATGGTCACTGAGGAGGATGTAGAGGCCGCATTCTCCCAGTCGTCCTTCAGGGGAAGTGGGAGTTTAGTTTATTTGAGTTTACGACTGGAGCTCTTCTGGATCATCACGTTCTTTTCCCGCTCATTCTCCGTCTGTACTTTGACATCAAGGTTCCAATTGAAAACTAAAAACTAAAAATCTCACTTTAACACAAACTCAGTGTCGACCTGTAATCTGATTACTGATCTGAGCCTCGGAGCTATTTCAGTCTGTAAGACGGATCAGTAACAGATCAGTGATCCGACACTGAGAGAGACGGGGGGAGGGGGCGGGGCATGGGAGGGGGGTGTTGTTTCCTCTGTCGACGCCTTCATTTCTTAGTCAAAGTGAGTTTGTGCCTGAGCTTCATTTGTTTATCAAATTTCACCAAGACGACAGGAAACGTGGAACAATGAAGTGAATCAGAATAAAGAAGCTGCTGATTATTGATTCATATCACAGATGATTTCACTGCGACCGGACGTTTTGATCTGCTGCCTCACGTGAACTGATGAACCTGCAGAGAAGATTCTCTCTGATCGATGTAGATAAATAAAGAAACCTTCCGTCCCTCTGCAGGTGGAGCTGTCGTCCTCCGGGGGCGCTGCAGATCTCACTCTCTGTTTTAATGATGCCTCTGTCGAGTTTTTTTCTTCATCTTTTTATTCTCACAGATTAACTTTTATTCTTTATCGCTTGTTCTATATCGTTATTATAATAATAATT
Source organism: Scophthalmus maximus (assembly GCF_022379125.1). Taxonomy (NCBI): domain Eukaryota; kingdom Metazoa; phylum Chordata; class Actinopteri; order Pleuronectiformes; family Scophthalmidae; genus Scophthalmus; species Scophthalmus maximus. Next base: position 20,263,407 of record NC_061531.1, read on the forward strand.
ATTATTATTATCATCATCATTGTTATACAGGCTGTTACGTTGATCTCTCCTCTGCTCAGACACTGGCTGACTGAGGTCTACATCCTGTTCGCCTCTCCGTACTTCGCCTACGACATCTACGCCATGTTCGTGTGCCACCGTCACAAGCTGCAGGTCAAAGGTCACGAAGAAGAGACGGCGGCGGCGGCAGTGGGCGGAGCCAGGTCGACGGGGGCAGCGGTGATGAGTTACCTGCGCAGTGAATTCCTCATGGTGCTGCATCACGTCTTCATGGTCGCCTTCTGCTTCCCCACTTCACTGGTAACCATGGTGACACTGACCTTTGTTCTTGCGCCACCCTCAAGGTCGTCCATATATTTACGTGTGTGTGTGTGTGTGTGTGTGTCTCAGCTCTGGAGGCAGGGTAAAGGTGATTACTTCCAGGGCGTCTTGTTTCTGGCTGAGCTCAGCACGCCGTCCGTCTGTTTCAGTAAAGTCCTGATCCAGGTACACACACACACACACACACACACACACACACACACACACACACTTCCTGTCCCACGTCTCTCACTTCCTGTCCTTGTGTCGTCAGTATAAGAAACAACAGACGCTACTTCACAAAGTCAACGGAGTCATCATGTTGTTCACTTTCTTCAGCTGCAGAGTTCTTCTCTTCCCCTTCCTCTACTACACCTACAGCAGGTAACTGTCTCTCTCTCTGTCTGTCTCTCTGTCTCTGCCTGTCTGTCTGTGTTCTAACGGGGCCGTCTCATTGGCTCAGAGGTGTGTTCTGTGTTTCAGGTACGCCTCCATCCCTCTGTCGTCGGTTCCCCTCGTGGCCCCGTGGCAGTGTAACCTGGGGGCCGCTCTGCTGTGGCCCCTACAGCTCTACTGGTTCTCACTGATCTGCAGAGGAGCCGTCCGAATGTTCTCACGACGCCTGAACTCATCGTCTGAGACCCGGCTAAAGGATCAGAGAGACTGAGATGATCTGATTCCAGAAGAAAACTGAGATCTGATCAGAACCCAGTGAGGTCAAGGGTCAGCCGGGGAGAGCCTGACTCCACGTGACGTCACCGGCACAAGATGGCGCCACCTGTAAACGACGAGCAGCTGCACGTTTGATGTGAATATCAATGTCTTCATCATGTTTTCATTAATGATCGATCAGTTGTTCACTTTGTGAAATCAGAGAAGTGAAGATGATCAGATGTTTGGTTTCTGTTGATCAACCAACCAGATGCGTCACTGATGAATCTGATCTGATGTTGTTTCTGTAGCTGTCGGTCTAACTTTTAGAAACATGTTTTCACTTTATCATTATGATTATTAGAAAGAAACTCTGAAAGTTTCTCTGTTTTTTTTGTCAAAACTACTGTAATTTTTTATTTAGTCATCGAACCACCAGACAACAGAGACGCCTCATTAGTATTCATGTTAACTGTTTTTGTATTAATTAAACAAACCCCTGTTGTAATACCACGTCATACTGCAGAGGTTTTATTTTGAAAGGTTCCACCAGAAGTGCTCAGTGTGTCACCGTCTGACTTTATGTGTTTCAGGAGGAGTTTTGATCCTTAAGAAGATATATTTGTTTTATTTAGAACCAAAA
>NC_061531.1:20270000-20275000 GCF_022379125.1 Scophthalmus maximus
CCTCTGACCTCTGACCTCTGACCCCTGACCTTCTGTCCTCTGACCTCTGACCCTCTGACCTCTGACCCTCTGTCCTCTGACCTTCTGTCCTCTGACCCCTGACCTTCTGTCCTCTGACCTTCTGTCCTCTGTCCTCTGACCTCTGACCTCTGACCCTCCAGTCTGTGGCATCGCGCCGCTCAACACCAAGATCGTCGGCGGTGAGTCGGCACCTGCCGGGACGTGGCCCTGGCAGGTGAGTCTGCACCGGAACCTGAAACATTTCTGTGGAGGGTCGCTCATCAACAAACAGTGGATCCTGACGGCCGCTCACTGCTTCTACCCCAGGTGAGACACACACACACACACAGACACAGACACACACACACACACACACACACACACACACAGACACAGACAGACAGACACACACACGCACTCACACACACAGACACAGACAGACAGACACACACACACACACACACACACACACACACAGACAGACACACACACACACACACACACACACACACACTCACCTTGTCACCTTGTCACCTTGTCACCTTGTCACCTTGTCACCTTGTCCTCACCTTGTCACCTTGTCACCTTGTCACCTTGTCCTCACCTTGTCACCTTGTCACCTTGTCACCTTGTCCTCACCTTGTCACCTTGTCACCTTGTCACCTTGTCACCTTGTCACCTTGTCCTCACCTTGTCACCTTGTCACCTTGTCACCTTGTCACCTTGTCACCTTGTCACCTTGTCCTCACCTTGTCCTCACCTTGTCACCTTGTCACCTTGTCACCTTGTCACCTTGTCACCTTGTCCTCACCTTGTCACCTTGTCCTCACCTTGTCACCTTGTCACCTTGTCACCTTGTCCTCACCTTGTCACCTTGTCCTCACCTTGTCACCTTGTCACCTTGTCCTCACCTTGTCACCTTGTCACCTTCTCACCTTGTCACCTTGTCCTCACCTTGTCACCTTGTCCTCACCTTGTCACCTTGTCACCTTGTCACCTTGTCCTCACCTTGTCACCTTGTCCTCACCTTGTCACCTTGTCCTCACCTTGTCCTCACCTTGTCACCTTGTCCTCACCTTACCTTGTCCTCACCTTGTCACCTTGTCCTCACCTTGTCCTCACCTTGTCACCTTGTCCTCACCTTGTCACCTTGTCACCTTGTCACCTTGTCCTCACCTTGTCACCTTGTCCTCACCTTGTCACCTTGTCACCTTGTCCTCACCTTGTCACCTTGTCACCTTGTCACCTTGTCCTCACCTTGTCACCTTGTCACCTTGTCACCTTGTCCTCACCTTGTCCTCACCTTGTCACCTTGTCCTCACCTTGTCCTCACCTTGTCACCTTGTCCTCACCTTGTCACCTTGTCCTCACCTTGTCACCTTGTCACCTTGTCCTCACCTTGTCACCTTGTCCTCACCTTGTCACATTGTCACCTTGTCCTCACCTTGTCACCTTGTCACCTTGTCCTCACCTTGTCACCTTGTCCTCACCTTGTCACCTTGTCACCTTGTCACCTTGTCCTCACCTTGTCACCTTGTCCTCACCTTGTCACCTTGTCACCTTGTCACCTTGTCACCTTGTCCTCACCTTGTCACCTTGTCCTCACCTTGTCACCTTGTCACCTTGTCACCTTGTCACCTTGTCCTCACCTTGTCACCTTGTCACCTTGTCACCTTGTCACCTTGTCCTCACCTTGTCACCTTGTCACCTTGTCCTCACCTTGTCACCTTGTCCTCACCTTGTCACCTTGTCACCTTGTCCCCTTGTCACCTTGTCCTCACCTTGTCACCTTGTCACCTTGTCCTCACCTTGTCACCTTGTCACCTTGTCACCTTGTCCTCACCTTGTCACCTTGTCCTCACCTTGTCACCTTGTCACCTTGTCACCTTGTCACCTTGTCCTCACCTTGTCACCTTGTCACCTTGTCACCTTGTCACCTTGTCCTCACCTTGTCACCTTGTCCTCACCTTGTCACCTTGTCACCTTGTCACCTTGTCCTCACCTTGTCACCTTGTCACCTTGTCACCTTGTCACCTTGTCACCTTGTCACCTTGTCCTCACCTTGTCACCTTGTCACCTTGTCCTCACCTTGTCACCTTGTCACCTTGTCCTCACCTTGTCACCTTGTCCTCACCTTGTCACCTTGTCACCTTGTCACCTTGTCACCTTGTCCTCACCTTGTCTCTCAGCACCAGCACGTCGGGCCTGGTGGTTTATCTCGGACGTGACTCTCAACAAGGCCTGAACTTGAACGAGGTGTCCCGTACGGTGTCCCAGGTCATCAACCATCCCGCCTACAACGAAAACACAAACAACAACGACATCACTCTGCTGAGACTGTCGTCCCCCGTCGACTTCAGCGACTACATCCGGCCCGTGTGTCTGGCAGCGGACAACAGCAGCTTCCCGTCCGGGACCAGCTGCTGGGTCACCGGCTGGGGGAACACGCAGTCCGGGGGTGAGTGACATTATGATTATTATTATTCAATGATGACTGAACGAGTTGGAAGTGAATTCCATACGAACTCTCACGATGAGAAGATCAGTTTGAAGAAGTTCACCTCCGGATACTAACGTGTGTCTGGACAGTTTCCCTCCCGTTCCCTGAGCGGCTGCAGGAGGTCCGTGTCCCCGTCGTGTCCCAGGCTCAGTGTCAGCAGTCGTACAGTTCCCTCACCAACAACATGATCTGTGCCGGTCTGACCGAGGGAGGGAAGGACTCCTGCCAGGTGTGTCCCGTGTTGTCGCAGTCCTAGTCTCAGTCTCTGGTGTAGTTTCAGTCTCAGTCCTAGTCTCAGTCTCTGGTGTAGTTTCAGTCTCAGTCCTAGTCTCAGTCTCTGGTGTAGTTTCAGTCTCAGTCCTAGTCTCAGTCTCTGGTGTAGTTTCAGTCTCAGTCCTAGTCTCAGTCTCTGGTGTAGTTTTAGTCTCAGTCCTAGTCTCAGTCTCTGGTGTAGTTTCAGTCTCTGGTGTAGTTTTAGTCTCAGTCCTAGTCTCAGTCTCTGGTGTAGTTTTAGTCTCAGTCCTAGTCTCAGTCTCTGGTGTAGTTTCAGTCGCAGTCCTAGTCTCAGTCTCTGGTGTAGTTTCAGTCTCTGGTGTAGTTTAAGTCTCTGGTGTAGTTTCAGTCTCTGGTGTAGTTTAAGTCTCTGGTGTAGTTTTAGTCTCAGTTGTAGTTTCAGTCTCTGGTGTAGTTTAAGTCTCTGGTGTAGTTTCAGTCTCTGGTGTAGTTTAAGTCTCAGTCCTAGTCTCAGTCTCTGGTGTAGTTTCAGTCTCTGGTGTAGTTTAAGTCTCAGGTGTAGTTTTAATCTCTGGTGTAGTTTTAGTCTCTGGTGTAGTTTTAGTCTCTGGTGTAGTTTAAGTCTCAGTCCTAGTCTCAGTCTCTGGTGTAGTTTCAGTCTCTGGTGTAGTTTTAGTCTCTGGTGTAGTTTAAGTCTCAGTCCTAGTCTCAGTCTCTGGTGTAGTTTTAGTCTCTGGTGTAGTTTTAGTCTCTGGTGTAGTTTTAGTCTCTGGTGTAGTTTAAGTCTCTGGTGTAGTTTAAGTCTCAGGTGTAGTTTTAATCTCTGGTGTAGTTTAAGTCTCTGGTGTAGTTTAAGGTGTGTCCCGTGTTGTCTCAGTCCTAGTCTCAGTCTCTGGTGTAGTTTTAGTCTCTGGTGTAGTTTAAGTCTCTGGGTGTAGTTTAAGTCTCTGGGTGTAGTTTAAGTCTCAGGTGTAGTTTAAGTCTCTGGTGTAGTTTAAGTCTCAGGTGTAGTTTTAGTCTCTGGGTGTAGTTTTAGTCTCTGGTGTAGTTTAAGTCTCTGGTGTAGTTTTAGTCTCTGGGTGTAGTTTAAGTCTCTGGGTGTAGTTTTAGTCTCTGGGTGTAGTTTTAGTCTCTGGTGTAGTTTAAGTCTCTGGTGTAGTTTTAGTCTCTGGGTGTAGTTTAAGTCTCTGGGTGTAGTTTTAGTCTCTGGTGTAGTTTAAGTCTCAGGTGTAGTTTAAGTCTCTGGTGTAGTTTAAGTCTCTGGTGTAGTTTTAGTCTCTGGGTGTAGTTTAAGTCTCTGGTGTAGTTTAAGTCTCTGGTGTAGTTTTAGTCTCTGGTGTAGTTTAAGGTTCTGGTGTAGTTTAAGTCTCTGGTGTAGTTTAAGTCTCTGGTGTAGTTTAAGGTTCTGGTGTAGTTTAAGTCTCTGGTGTAGTTTAAGTCTCAGGTGTAGTTTAAGTCTCTGGTGTAGTTTAAGTCTCAGGTGTAGTTTAAGGTTCTGGTGTAGACTTAACAACTCAGTTTAGTCTGTTCTCGTCTGTTCCCGTCTGTTCTCGTCTGTTCTTGTCTGTTCCCGTCTGTTCTCGTCTGTTCCCGTCTGTTCCCGTCTGTTCCCGTCTGTTCTCGTCTGTTGTCGTCTGTTCCCATCTGTTCTCGTCTGTTCCCGTCTGTTGTCGTCTGTTCTTGTCTGTTCCCGTCTGTTCTTGTCTGTTGTCGTCTGTTCTTGTCTGTTCCCGTCTGTTCTCGTCTGTTCCCGTCTGTTCCCGTCTGTTCTCGTCTGTTGTCGTCTGTTCCCATCTGTTCTCGTCTGTTCTTGTCTGTTCCCGTCTGTTCTTGTCTGTTGTCGTCTGTTACCGCCTGTTCTCGTCTGTTCCCGTCTGTTCCTCGTTGGTCAGTGGTGATGTTGACCTGGTGTCTGACCCTGCAGGGCGACTCCGGCGGCCCCTTGGTGAGTAGGGGCGTGTCCTCGTGGGTCCAGGCCGGAGTGGTGAGTTTTGGATCTGGCTGTGCTGAGCCAAACTTCCCAGGAGTCTACACGCGTGTGTCCCAGTATCAGACGTGGATCAACAGTCAGATCCCCAGCGACCAGCCGGGCTTCGTGTCCTTCGAGGGCAGCGGGTCCACTGGCGCCGCCACTCGCAGCTCCGCCCTCTCACTTGCGCTGCTGCTCTCCGTCCTGCCGGCGCTGCTCCCTGCGCTCGTCCTCTCGTGGGACTGACGACGTCCAGATGAACCAGGTTTATGGAGTGTACTATCTCACATGTACAGA
>NC_061531.1:20280000-20295000 GCF_022379125.1 Scophthalmus maximus
GATCAGGATGAGATCAGATGAGATCATGATGAGATCAGATGAGATCATGATGAGATCAGGATGAGATCAGATGAGATCATGATGAGATCAGGATGAGATCAGGATGAGATCAGATGAGATCATGATGAGATCAGATGAGATCAGGATGAGATCAGATGAGATCATGATGAGATCAGATGAGATCAGGATGAGATCATGATGAGATCAGATGAGATCAGGATGAGATCAGATGAGATCAGATGAGATCATGATGAGATCAGGATGAGATCAGATGAGATCAGGATGAGATCATGATGAGATCAGGATGAGATCAGATGAGATCAGGATGAGATCAGATGAGATCAGGATGAGATCATGATGAGATCAGATGAGATCAGGATGAGATCAGGATGAGATCAGATGAGATCATGATGAGATCAGGATGAGATCATGATGAGATCAGATGAGATCAGGATGAGATCAGGATGAGATCAGATGAGATCATGATGAGATCAGATGAGATCAGATGCGATCATGATGAGATCTGATGAGATCAGATGAGATCAGGATGAGATCAGATGAGATCAGGATGAGATCAGGATGAGATCAGGATGAGATCAGATGAGATCAGGATGAGATCAGGATGAGATCAGATGAGATCAGGATGAGATCAGATGAGATCAGATGAGATCAGGATGAGATCAGATGAGATCATGATGAGATCAGATGAGATCATGATGAGATCAGATGAGATCAGGATGAGATCAGGATGAGATCAGATGAGATCATGATGAGATCAGATGAGATCATGATGAGATCAGATGAGATCAGGATGAGATCATGGATCCGATGGACGTCCGTCCGGTTCTGACCTCCGTGTCGTCCTGGTGTCCAGGTGGTCGACCTCCGACGTCCGTCTGCAGGATGAAGGTTTGTGTAACGTCGATGTGTGGGACGCCTCCTCACTCTCATATCAACAATTCATCAGCAGGTACGTGTTTTTATGATTACACAATGAGACATCATCAGATATGATTCAAGACGATACACAGAATAATAATAATAGACATATTCACCAGTGAAAAGTACCATGAGAGTTTATTAATCTAAACCTGATTGAGGTTTTCGAGTTCGTGCAGACGAACACATGAAATCTCTCCTGATGCGTCGTCGTCTGCTTGTACGTTCTGTGATCTGATCCCTTGACTGTGACGCTGTTCTTCTGTTGTGTGTAGATACGCGTACAGTCGACCCGTCGTCCTCAGAGGTCTGACCGACAACACGGTATGTACAGTGTGTCGTCACGTTTCAGACCTCAAGTCAAGAATCCACCTGGATCCAGTGGTGACCTGTCGAACCTTTTGTCTCAGAGGTTCCGGCTGCTCTGCTCCAAGTCCAGTTTGCTGCGAGAGTTCGGCGTCCGGACGGTTCGGCTCAGCACGGCCAACACCTTCTCCTACAGGAAAGGTACGAATGTGTCTGAACTCTCAGCTCGTCCTGATCTCACACTGACTCTGACGTGATGGATGATGTGTTGTTGCAGTGGACGTCCCGCTGCAGGAGTACGTGGACGACTTCCTGAGGCCTCAGTCCACCGATGCGCTCGGCAGCGGTGAGTTAAACAACCCTCCTCCAACTTCTCTTTGTACCTTGAGTCTACGTGTGGTGAGTCAGGAGAAGTTCAGGTGCACAGATGACAGAACATCTGATCCGTCTCTCTCTTCTTCAGAAACGCTGTATTTCTTTGGAGACAACAACTTGACCGAGTGGCGGAGTCTGTTCGAGCGCTACGAGCCTCCGCCGTACGTCCTGCCTCACACCAGCGCCGCCTACAGCTTCGGGATCGCAGGTCAGCGCTCGTTCCTTCAGTTTTCTGTCACTCGTCGTGTCTCATGAGTCAAACTGTGGTGATGTTGTCGTCAGGTCCCGGGACGGGAGTTCCCTTCCACTGGCACGGCCCCGGGTTCTCTGAGGTCATCTACGGAAGGAAGGTAAAAACGTTTGTTTCCTGTCTGTGGTTCAGACCGGAGAGGTCACTGGAGGTCACTGAACTCCCTGTCATGTGACACCGGATGGTTTCTGGTTTTGGCTCCGTTCAGCCACTTGATTGTGTGACTGCAGTAATAAGAAGTTGTATAGTTGTTCCTAATAAAGTGCTCGTTGAGTGTAAATCTGACCGATTCACAGCGTTGGTTCCTCTACCCGCCGGAGAAGGAACCTCACTTCCACCCGAACTACACCACCCTGTCCTGGGTGAGGGACACCTACCCCCACCTGCCGGAGGACGAGGCTCCGCTGGAGTGCACCATCCGGCCAGGAGAGGTGACGTACGAGTAGAGAAACAGAGGACAAGTGTGGTCAGGACGTGTTTCTAACAGTCGGGATGTTCTTCACCGTCAGGTGCTGTACTTCCCCGACCGCTGGTGGCACGCCACCCTCAACCTGGACACCAGCGTCTTCATCTCCACCTTCCTCGGCTGAGCATCTCCTCACCTCTCGTGGAGTTCTAGTTCTGTTCTTTCTTTTTGTTAAAGGGATTCATCACTTCTGATTAATCTTCTCGGGAAGAGAAACTGATGAACTGTTGTTCCTCTGATTTTATTTTGGTCTGGATGGTTTGACGTTTGAGCACCACAGTAACATTCCAGGTGAAGAATCTTCTGAGAGTAAAGATGTTTCTGATGATGACCATAAACTCAATAATGTGTATTTGATGACCAAAATAAGCAGAATCAGATTCTGCTGCGCAGGGATCAGATCAACCACATCTTCAGAAGTTTACTAAATGGGCTGAATTTTTTTTTTTAAACAATTTTCTTGTTCATTAGAATTTTATTTTGAATAAACTCTGATATTTGTTTCAGATTTGTTTTGATTATTGGAGAAACAGGAGCAGTTCATGTATTAATTATTATTATTGATTATGTGCTTCACCACACACCAGGCCTAACAACACACTGTGTTTAATCAGCACTGAACAAGATGAACCTCAATCTGAAGGATTACGCTCAGATTATTTCACCTGGGCCTGAGGTTATTTTCCCAAAATGAAACCATTTTTCTAAAACTTTTTTCATATTAAAATATGAATTGTGAATAAACTCTTTATTCCATTAACCTATGTTCAAAATAAAATTTATTTGGGGCGGGTTTATGACCTGTACTGCAGCCAGACACCAGGGGGCGGGGCTTATGACCTGCACTGCAGCCATACATCAGGGGGCGGGGCTTATGACATGTACTTCAGCCGGACACCAGGGGGCGATCTATATGATTTGACTTCACTCTACAAGATCTCTCCTGTCGTCAATGTTCTTCATTTTCAGTCTATGGTCTCGATGTTTGTGTAAAGGCCTCATGCTGCGTTTCATTAAATCTATTTTAAACCATATTTTGATAATATCCTTTTTTTATTGTGTAGTTCTTCCCAAGTTATTATTCTCTGTATCCCAGCCTTTGTTACAAACACTCAGCCTTCTACCGTCGCTTCCTGGTGTTTTTATTTATTATATTATATTAATTTTATTATATTATCTTATATAATGTGAGGTTTAATAACATGACAAGCTGATGTTTAGCAGCGTCAGCGTGTAAGGCTCCGGCAGGGGGCAGCAGAGCGCTACAATGAGACTGTTCCCGCCGTTAAAACCCTCCGCGAAGAAGAAACTTCATTACCCACAAGCCTTTGCTACTTCCGGTTTCCCGACCATTCGAGCCCTAAGATGGCGGACCGGCGGCGAAGGAGGAGGCGCGCGTCCCAGGACAGCGAGGACGACGACGAGTCCGGTTCGGGTTCGGACAGCGGGAGGTCGGGGTCCCCCGCGACCAAGAGCCGGGGGAAGGAGCCCGAGCCCGTGGAGGTGCCCGTGGTCCGGGTCGAGCCGAAGAGCGACGTGCAGTCCGAGTGTGTGAGTAGCGGCTAACCCCGGGTGCTAACGTTAGCCGAGACGAGCCGACGACTCCGTGTCGCGGGCAGCAGCTCGGGGCAGGTCGCCGCTCACAGTGGACCTGGTCCGGGGCCGAGTCGCGTGTGAGTGTCGGTGTTATCGCGGTGGAATCACCGGTTGATATTTAAAGCAGCTCGGTGTGAACCGGAGGAACCTTCGTGTCGTTAGTGAAGTTAGCGGTTAGTCTGGAGACTTGGAGAAACAAGCGACGGTTCGTGATCACGAGTCTGTGTCGTGGAGCAGACGCGCAGGCGCCGGTTGAACCCTTCGCGCGGCGGGTCACAACCGGCTGCAGCTCCTCCTCGGAGACGTCGATCTGCCGCCGGTTACATCCGAGACGAGCCGCTGTTCCTCCGCCGGCGGTGCAGGCCGGCCGGGCCGCGTGCTGCTCCGACACGGAGACCTCCACCTGCCGCGTCCTGACCGTCCGGCACCAGTTCATCCACAACCCGGATGACCCGGGCAGGTGTCAGGTGACACAGTCCTGACAGACGATCGGTGCCGACCCGTCCCACTAGAGCCTCGGCCGAGAAGAAATGTGTGTTGGTACAAGATAAACAGTGCAGAATGTCTCTAGTTATTATTATATTTAGTTTTGATAAAGGGTGTAGAAAGCTCCATAATGTCCATATTGACGTGTTGTGTCATGAGTGATGTTGATGCTCGACCTCAGAAATGAACGTTGAATGTAGAACGTCCCCTCATACCCAACAGTCCCCTGATGAAGACACATGTAAAACCCACCAGATCCAGATTGTTATTCATATTTATTAGTGTGAAACCATCAGCTGTTGTTTTTCTGTCAGAGCTGATTCCTTGTTTCTGTCTGTGTCTGCAGGAGAGTGAAGATGGAGGGGTGGGAGAAGGTAAGACGTTTATTAATAATAACATCGCACCTTAGTAATTAATAACCTGCAACATTGAGACAGTCAACAAAACGAACATGAGAAGTCAATGAAAAGACAGTAATCTTTCTCTGTTGTTGCAGTCGAACCGTAACAAACGGAGCTTTGTAACGTGTCACATGATGAAAGATTTCTACTGTTCACAACTGTCGTATCCAATAAATAACTCGCGGCCCAAAACATCTCATGCTGTCGCCTCGTGTGTGTGACGTCAGTCGGTTGTTTAACTGACGATGGCGACTTCCTGTCTGTGTTTCTCTGCAGCGGTCCTGTCCGACTACGACAGCGCCGATCCCGAGGAGAATGGCTCCCACTCCGAGGTAGAAACACGAACACATCAGCGAACACTTCTGACGCTTATGATTCAGTGAAATGTGTCGAAGGGAAGAATCAGTCAAATTTAAAAAGGCCTGTTTGTGTTCACAGCTTCGAACAGTTTATCTGTTTACAAAGTTTGAAATAATCGGTTGAAGTCTGAAGGAACAACAAAATGTCCCATCATGCATTGCTCTCATGTCGAATGATAAAAATAAACAATGGACAAACGAGATGAAGGAGAAACTATATTATGTGAAAACTAAACACTGCCGTGTCCGAGTCATGGGCGTCTAGACCAAGTTAATGTTCACACTGACGAGACCATTATAATTCATGTTCAAAATATGTTCAGTATACAAAAATATAGTACAACAATGACATTTATACTGCTGCAGATCATAATAACCTACGTGTAACCTAGTGTTTTATTCATACACACACACACATCCTGACATGGAACTTCCTGTACAGTGAGGGAGGAGGGGATAAGTGGGTTTTCAGATAAACCCCAGGTCTTTGTGCTAAATGTGTTTATTCATTTTTAGTTAAAAATAAGGCAAATTAAAACAGTGTTTTACTCTCTGTTCCTGTGTGTTTCCTCAGGGGGTGGAGGAGGAAGAGGAGGCAGAGCAGCTGAGTGGCGAAGAGGCTCCAGCAGCAGCAGCACCCAGCGAGCCCACGCCATCGGCTCCCAGTGTCCCGGGAGAGGAGGGTGGAGAGGGGGTAGACAAAGAGCAGGGAGAGGGCGAGGGGGAGGTAGAGAATGACGAGGAGGGGGAGGAGGATGAGAGGGAGGATGATGGAGGAGGAGAGGGTAAAGAGGAGAGCAAAGTTGAGGAGAAGGGAGATCTGACCGGAGAGAGACAGAGCGGCGATGGACAGGTGAGACTCTTCTTCTTCTTCTCCTTCTTCTTCTTCTTCTTCTTCTTCTTCTTCTTCTCCTTCTTCCTCCTCCACTGTGTCTGATGCTGACGCTCGTGTGCAGGAGTCGACAGAAGACCCTGAGACCAAGACGGGAGGGAAACCCGGTCAGAAGCTCGATGATGACGAGGACAGAAAGAACCCGGCCTACATCCCCAGGAAGGGTTTGTTCTTTGAGCACGACGTCCGAGGCCACGCCCAGGAGGAGGAGAGGTACGTTTTCAATCTGCTACGATGAAGTGATGGTTTGTTCATCATGTTACGGACTTATAAGTCTGTTCATGATGAACAGACCAACATGGACCCTGAATGCCACTCAGGACTTTAACTCCATTACGTCTGTGTCCCGTCAGACCCAAAGGTCGCAACAGGAAGTTGTGGAAGGACGAAGGTCGCTGGGAGCACGACAGGTTCCGGGAGGAGGAGCAGGCGCCCAAGAGCCGCGAGGAGCTCATCGCCATCTACGGTTATGACATCCGAAATGGCGGCGGCGGCGGCCATGGAGACCGGTCGTTCAGACAGCGGCGGGCCAGGTGAGCTCGATTTGAACCGAATCACGAGTCGTAGATGTTGTTTTGGAATGTGTGGAACCTGAACGTCTCCTCGTGTCTCTGCAGACAAAGTCTGTCTCCCAGCAGAGACAAGCGCTGGGGAGGGGGAGGAGGAGGAGGAGGAGGAGGAGAGCAGCGACCGGTCCGGTCCTGGCAGGGAGGAGGAGGTCTGAACCGAGGAGGAGTTCCTCCACCTTCCTCCGCCCAGCCCTCCTCTGTCCCGCTCTCCTACGCCCAGCGCCACAACCCCTCCAGGCCGCCTCCCTCCCGCAGCAGCAGACCGTCCCACCACAATCAAATGCACCTCCCGCCTCAGTCCCACTACAGGAACGACGAATCCAAAGCGCCCCAGATGCATCCCAGAGAGCGACAGGGTCTCAAGGCTCAGTCAGAGCCTGCGGGGGAACGGGGCGTGGTCAGCAGAGGGGGGCGCGGGGGCAGGGGTGGTCTCTCCTTGGTCGCAGACAACGTGTCCGTCGGCCACGACGGCTTCGAGGAAAAGGACCCGAGCTTCAGTGCGTCGTTGCAGTCGGGCAGGTACCAGTCCGCTTCGCCCCGACGACAGCAGCAGGAGTACCGAGGCAGCGCCGACCGATCTGCATCTGGATTGGCTGCCTCTGACCCCTCCCCTCAATCGTCGTCAACAGCAGCCGCCAATCGGGAAGCCTCTCCTCCCGCCGAGCGGCCGGTAGAGCGTAAGTCTTACTCGCTGGCTCGCAGGACCCGCTCTCGGCCCGCAGACCTGGGCAGCAAACAGACGTCCGTCGAGGAGACGACAACGGCCGGAGGAAACGCCCCCTCCTCCTCCTCCCCCAGTGGCGGTGGCGTGGGAGGGGGGACGTGGGCAGGAGTTGGAGACGGTCCGAGTCAGGGGGGAGGAGGGGGAGGGATCAACGAGCTGGACCAGGACGTTGCTCGACTCAGTCTGGCAGGACAAACCTGGAGCCAGAGTCCGACGTCGTACATCCGCCCTGACCTGAGAGGTGAGTGGACGTGACCCCATGACCTAGTCACTAATTATTAATCTGAGCTAGAGAGATGATGTCAGCTGACAAATATAATGACCAAACCAAAACTATCACTGTTTTCAGTTTTATTATATTTAAAATACTGATAGAAAAACAGAAGTTTTCCTTTTTAATAATCTATTTATTATTAATAAATATAATGTAAATTGCAGCTTTGGTTTGTGCGACAGCTATCGGACTTCGACCCGGCCCGGTGGTTCTGTGACGACCAAGTTCACGTTATTCAGTTTTAAAAAATGGTCTTAAAAGGACGATAATGTTGTTTATCTTGATAATAATGGGACGATATATCGTTCAACATAAAGAACTTATCGTGACGATGCCCGGTGACGTGAACTCAGAGCGGTTCTGACTCACGGTCCACGTCCTGTTCACGTCCTGACAGAACCAGACGCACTGACTCGGGTGTTCTGTCCGCAGGCGTCCCCAGCACCATGCACCTACCCGCTGGCCCGCCACCGTTCTCCAGCATGGATGAGATGGGAGTCGGCTCAGGTCGGGCCAAGCGCTACTCGTCCCAACGCCAGAGGGCCGTGCCCGAGCCGGCCCCGCCCCTGCACCTGGGCGTGATGGAGGGACACTACTATGAACCCAGTAAGACCAGAACCTCCTCACAGATGAACTGCAGCCGCTCCTCAGAACCGCTCTGTTCTAACCTCCGTCTCTTCTCAGTGTCGTACCAGGGACCAATCTACGCCCACGGGGACGGCCCCGCCCCCATCCCGCCACAAGGCATGCTGGTCCAGCCGGAGATGCACATCCCCCATCCCTGTCAGTTGCGTCATGCCTCCTCTGGTTCAGAAGATGATTTTATTTTAAGTTTTCTAAAATGAGTCACTCATCTTGTTTCCTTCTCTCCAGCTCTCCACCCGCACCAATCAGGTGGCCCGATCGCTAACCCTGCCCTCTATGGTGGCCCACCTGTATCTCTGTCACCAGGGCAACCACAGCAGCTGCTGCCACCGCCTTTCTACCCTCCGCCAGGGGTCATGACCTTCCCCTACCCCGCCATGTACCCGACCCCACAGGTAGAAGAATGTTACTGCAGCTTAAAATATCTTCTACTGTGTGAGATATTAACACAAAGTTGTGTGTGTGTGTGTGTGTGTGTGTGTGTGTGTGTGTGTGTGTGTGTGTGTGTGTGTGTGTGTGTGTGTGTGTGTGTGTGTGTGTGTGTGTGTGTGTGTGTGTGTGTGTGTGTGTGTGTGTGTGTGTGTGTGTGTGTGTGTGTGTGTGTGTGTCAGGCTCAGGCGCAGGTGACCTATGGCGGCGTGACATACTACGACACGATGCAGCAACAGGCTCAGCCCAAGCCCTCTCCGCCCCGCCGCACCTCCCAGCCCGTCACCGTCAAGCCCCCCCCTCCGGAGGTGCCCTATGCCTCAGAGTGACCCCATCTGGCCCTTCCCCCCAACCACCGCCACCCAGTCTCAGCCTCACTCAGTCCTGACAACCACAGGTGAGCCACGCCCACTGTGATGTCACCGTCCTTCAGAGGATTTCACCTCTCGGGTGTCAGGTCGTCCCGACTCATTTATTTTGAATAAAAACATGAACGTTTCTAAATTACATATTTACTGATATGAAACCAACAGTGCAGAAAAGATTCATATTTACATTTTACATAAAAAATATTTGTATCATCTTCAAATTCTATATGTTTTTTTTTCTTTTTCTTTATCGTTATTTATAGTACGTTTTACATAATTCTCACATCACTGACGTGTTCGTACCGACACTTCTCATCACGAGGCTCACAGTGTTTATGATTATCAAATATTAAACTACACTTGCCATGATACAGTTGTACAGACGCTCTCCCTCTATTCTGTCTGCAGGAGAAGGGTGGGAGGGGCCGAAAGGAGCTGCGGTCCCCGGCGGCAGCGGCGGCGGTAACCAGGGAGGTGACGGACACAGGCGAAGACGGACTGTACGAGACACTGGCAGCATCATGTTGGACACGCCCCCCTCTCTCACTGTCTCTCTCTGTAGCAGGGCGGCCCTCTTCTTTGACGCAGGGGTTCCGATTATGCCAACGTCTTTTTTAGCAACCACATTGAAACAAAACCAACAACGTCTCCGGAGACACTTTGACAAATTCAACTCCTCCAGAGTCGAACTGACGACGTGTCGGAGTTAAAGTCTTTTTTGTTTCTTCTTGTTTCAGTCAGTTGTTACAAACAGTTACGATAAAAAAAAAACGGTTCAGTTGCGTGTTTAAGTTTAAACGCAGCTCGCAGTGTCATTGACAACGTGACGGTGTTGCCCCCTGGTGGCTGCCGCTGCACAACATGGCACCGCCCTTATCTGGAAAGTTTATCTTAATTTTTGTACAATGGGAGTCGTAGGGTGTCGAGGCCCCGCCCACACACACACACACACACACACACTCGTGACCAATCATTAGTCAGTGTCCGCTGTCGATCATAACGTTATCGTTCATTAGTTTGGTCACATCTGCTAACACGGAGGGAGGGGGGCTTATGACCTGTCCTGCAGCCGGACACCAGGGGGGGCCCTTTCACTCGGTCTGTTAAAACCTAGGTTCTTGTGCGTTTTCTTTTTCCCGGACGTTAGATCGACGCTGTATATAAAAATCTAAATGTGTAAATAGAAGCTCGAACAGATGAAACATATTGTGAAGACGCTCGGCGTCGGCAGGGACTCGGAATTTTAACGACGGATTTACTTCAGACGACAGAGCAGTGGCTTCGCTTCCTGTTTTATTTTCTTAATTCTTTTGAAACGTCACCGTTTGATTTTAATAGTTAGTTTTTTTTTATTACAAGTTGAAGCAGCAGCGACGCGTAGTGATTCTCTTGGTTCCAGTTGTTCGTGTTTCATCGTCTGTTTTTTTTTTTTATAAATAAATCAAAGTTTAAGACACTTGAACAAATATGACATCATCAGTATTCTGAGAGAACGTCGTCGGTCCTGAGCAGGTGTGTCAGTGTGTGTGAGGAGGCGTGGCCTCATGGTGGAGGCTGACGATTGGTCTCAGCTCATTTGTTATTGATTTATGTTTTTTTTAACGGACGTTAGAAGTCGTTGTTCGGGGCCACGGAGCGTTACATGTGATTATTATTGTTTTTGTTTTTTTGAATGAATCACTTCCTGTGTTGAGATTCAGATGACTTCACATGATGGTTCAGTTTGTGTCTCCACACAGGATCAATAAAGATCATAATACTGAAGATGTGTGTTGTGTTCATGCTCTGCAGGAAAAAACTGCTTCACAAACCAGTTCACTACAGATACAAATCATGTAGTGTCTCTCTCACACACGCGCACACGCGCTCCTCTGCCCGGTGAACATGAACATTTCTAACCTGGAGGCGGCGGGGAGCGATTATGTAAAGTCTGTGATTGACAGGCCCCTGCAGCCAATCAGCTCGCAGACGGTTTCTGCTCCTGAAGCGCCGACTGTTAAAGGAGCAGTCTGCTCATTTCCTCATTCTTCAGTAACCTGCTGCAGACTGCTGCTGCAGGAGGAGGAAGATGATGAGGAGGAGGAGAGAGACGAGTCGGTGTGTCCAGTTACTTTTCGGTTCAGATGATTGTTGTGAAACTGATCAGACCTGTTCAGGTTACCACACACACACACTCTCACACACACACACACACACCGACCTTGTCCACAGATCAGTAAAGACGTCGCCTCGTCGAGGATCAACTGATGTTTACGTGTCGATGTCGACTCAGATGAACACAAACACTTTCTTCTTCTACACTCGCTCAGTGACGTCATCCCCCTCACAGGGAACCTGGTCCTGACGTTAACACGCTGCTCTGCCCTCACCTATCAGAAACAATCCTCAGTTTATAAAAACGTCCTGGTCCATCAACGCGTCCTCTCGGTGAATATTGCGTGTTATTGATCTGTGGTTGAGGCTCCAGTCACAAGGCCTGTGACCACCTGAGTCTTCACTCCCTCATTTCATCCACAACTCACCAGCAGACTCACCAGTATTTCATAATGTTGCACGATAACAAAACAACTCTCACCTGCTGACGGACTTGATCTGTTCATCAACTCACCTGGAGTCTGGATTATGTCTCCGGATACATCTCACATTTTCATAGCAGCTGTAGACTAAATGATGCCCGTCATGGATCCTAGTGTTTCTATGTATCATAATAATAATCATTAATATTGTCATTACACATTCACACACGTATGACAAGAGTTTTTGGTTTTTTGATATGTGATTATTTCTGATGTCGGTTGTCAGGGATACTTTCACTTCCATCAGTTTTACAGCACTGGAAGTAAACGTGCATGCGCGCGTCCCGTCCTGGCGGTGTGGCGGGAGCGCGCAACTGCAGCAGATCAGCGCGGGAAGGAGGAGGAGGAAGAGGAGGGGAGGAGGAAGAGGAGGGGAGGAGGAAGAGGAGGGGAGCGGGGGCTGTGAATGTTACGAGTCACTTCTCATTCTACTAATTTAGCAGAAAGAAAGAGAGAAGGGGGGGGGGGGGGGGGGGGGGGGGCAGCCTCTGCAGTATCTGACCTGAAAAAAAAAAACCCGCCCCCTCCTCCTCCTCCTCCTCCTATTCCTCTCCTCCTCCTGCCGCTGCTGAGAAACCCTACAGTCCCTGAACGCACCGGGCCAGGTGTGAGGAGGGAACAGAACCTGCTCCCGTCGATCCGCCGTCACTCATCCCGGACACATCGTCGGAGCAGGAGCAGCTCGTCGCCGGAGCAGCTCGTCTGGATCCAGATCCTCCGTGTTGTTGTTGTTTCCGCCACCGGATCGAGTCGCTCGGCGCCGGAGCTCCGGTGTTTACGCGGCGGCCGCAGAGCGAGCAGAGCGCGGGGGAGGAGGAGGAGAGGAGGAGGAGAGGAGGAGAGGAGAGGAGGAGAGAGAGGAGAGGAGGAGGAGAGGAGGAGGAGAGGAGGAGAGGAGGAGGAGGAGAGGAGGAGGAGAGGAGGAGAGGAGAGGAGGAGAGAGAGGAGAGGAGGAGGAGAGGAGGAGGAGAGGAGGAGGAGAGGAGGAGAGAGAGGAGGAGGAGAGGAGGAGAGGAGGAGAGGAGGAGGAGAGGAGGAGAGGAGGAGGAGAGGAGGAGAGAGAGGAGGAGGAGAGGAGGAGAGGAGGAGAGGAGGAGGAGAGGAGGAGAGGAGGAGGAGGAGAGGAGGAGGAGAGGAGGAGAGGAGGAGGAGAGAGAGGAGAGGAGGAGGAGAGAGAGGAGAGGAGGAGGAGGAGAGAGGAGAGAGAGGAGAGGAGGAGGAGAGAGAGGAGAGGAGGAGGAGAGAGAGGAGAGGAGGAGGAGGAGAGGAGAGGAGGAGGAGAGAGAGGAGAGGAGGAGGAGAGAGAGGAGGAGAGGAGAGGAGGAGGAGAGGAGGAGAGGAGGAGGAGGAGGAGGAGGAGGAGAGAGAGGAGGAGAGAGAGGAGAGGAGAGGAGGAGGAGAGGAGGAGAGAGAGGAGAGGAGAGGAGAGGAGGAGGAGGAGAGGAGGAGGAGAGGAGGAGGAGAGAGAGGAGAGGAGAGGAGGAGGAGAGGAGGAGAGAGAGGAGAGGAGAGGAGAGGAGGAGGAGAAGAGGAGGAGGAGCGTGTCCGTGGGAGACGAAGAATCACGGTGCAGTGAAGCCGACAGAGACGGACCGTCCCCCGCCCACATCCACCGACGCGTCCGCCGCCTCCGATGGGTTAACGTCGGTCGGTTCTTCCGGAGAACCGTCGCAGAGCCTCGGAGCTTCACACCTGCTCCCCCCGACCTGCGGAGTTGCAGGGGCCGGATGATGTAGGCACCACCTGCCCCTCTGCACCATCACCCCCCCGCGTCCCTCCACCATGCCGGCGGGGATGAAGCCGCTGGAGAAGTTCCTGAAGAAGCAGACCACGGCGCTGACCCGGGCCGGGGGCTTCGTCGGCGGGGTGGCGGACAAGGCCAGCGGGGGAACCGGCGCGTCCCGCCGGAGGGCCAGTCTGTCCCGGGTCGTGCCCTTCTTCAGGGAGACGTCACCGGAGAGCGGCCAGGCCCGGGAGGTGTTCAGGTACATGGATGAGTGTGGTGATTGGGAGGTTTCACTGTGGTTCTGATCCAGACAGAGGCGGATCAACCGGGTGAGAAGGCCTCGGGGGCAAAGTGACGGAGCGGCCCCCTGAACCCCCCTGAACTCTGGACCAACGAGGTCACGAGTCAGAAACGACTGATCCCAGAATCAGTGGATGTGTCTGATATTTCTCATGAATTATTCTTTGTGAAATCAGTGAACATGTTCAAAAACAATGTTAAAGCCCCAGTGTGTAATTTTTTTGGCGAAGTTGCAGCCGACAGGGGACACTTTATGGTGGCGCACCGCTGATTCCATTTCCGGTTTCCGGACGTAGCAAACATGGAGACTCACACGGAGGTGGGGTCCATCTCATGTAACAATATTTATCTCATTAAACATATATGAACACATAGACTCGGGACTCGAACCCTCAACCTTGGGTACGTGAAACCAACGATCTTACAATGAAGTGAAACCCTGAGTCGTGGCATCTGTCGATGTCGCTATGTCGAGAGATATATATCTATATCTATATATAGATATAGATATATCTATAGATATATAGATATTTATACGGGTGTTTGTTATCAGTATGGGTCGGGCTCCAGACTCTCAGCTCAGCGTCCTCTCGACTCATTTTTTCTGGATTGACATGTTTTTAATGAATATGCAACATTGACCAACTCCACCCTCTGGCCCCCTGCAGCCCCGACAGCGAGGACCCCCCCTCCTGGCCCTCGGCTGTTGGCACCGCTCCGGTCACAGTGCCCAGTAGCGCTAACGGCTCTGGATCCGGATCTGGTTCTGGTTCCGGAGGAGGAGACGTCCGCAGTCCGTCTCTGTCCAGTGACGAGCAGAGCTCAGAGGCCAGCCTCATCACGGAGACGGGCGGAGGAGGAGGGGGCGGGACACCTCTTCCTCCCGACACACCAGACAACCTGACCCTCGCCGTGCTGGACAGCGTGGCGGGAAAACGTTACGGACACTGCACAGGTAAGAAGTCGCCTCCTCCACTTCCACCTTCTACCTGTGAGCAGCATGTTGCTCAATCAGAGCTGCAGCTTTTTCTGTTCACGTGTCGTGAAATGTCAGTTTCCCTCACTGATCCTCAGCTCCTCCCTCACTCTTCCTCAGCTCCTCCCTCACTCTTCCTCATCTCCTCCCTCACTCTTCCTCAGCTCCTCCCTCACTGATCCTCAGCTCCTCCCTCACTGATCCTCAGCTCCTCCCTCACTGATCCTCAGCTCCTCCCTCACTCTTCCTCATCTCCTCCCTCACTCTTCCTCATCTCCTCCCTCACTGATCCTCAGCTCCTCCCTCACTGATCCTCAGCTCCTCCCTCACTCTTCCTCATCTC
>NC_061531.1:20300000-20302500 GCF_022379125.1 Scophthalmus maximus
CTAGAGGGCAGGAATCCAAAATCACAGATTTTTTTTGCCGCACAGAACCGACAGCTGACGGACCGCAAGGAAATATTCGCTGATTTTTACAAAATGTGTTTTGCTTTAAAATCATGTACTGCCCCTTTAAATCAACGACATCGTGACAGTCGTGAGTGTCTGCCCCCTACTGGACACGTGCATGTTGCATCCTTCTGTAGCTTACCGTTCATTTTCTGTCGACCGAACGCAGGATGATGATGTAACGTTTGGACTATTTTGAATCCAGATCTGTTGTTGCTGTTGAACTCGTCTTAATGAACCTTGTTATACAAAATGTCGTATTTGTATTTTTTATGTCGTAAATCAAACATTTCAGTCTTTGATTGACAAGTGTTGGCTGTGATTCAAACTCTGATCGTACGTCGTGTCCTCGCGTCGTCACGGTGACGCTCCTTAACTCCCACGCCCAGATTCACTCTGCAGACGGAGGCAGAGCCTGAGAGGAGAGGGGGCGGGGCCGAGAGACACGGAGAGATGGACGCCGCGGAGAGGAAGCAGGCGGTTCTGAGTGTCGCGTTCAGATACATGGACACGTACAGAGAACTGCTGCAGGAGGAGGGAGAGAGAGGGTACAGCTTCACCAAGGTACAACTACACGTCTACACAACTACATGTACACAACATTTACACAACATGTTTACAACATCTACTACACAACATGTACACAACATGTATACAACATCTACTACACTACATGTAAACAACATGTATACAACATCTACTACACAACATGTACACAACATGTATACAACATCTACTACACTACATGTAAACAACATGTAAACAACATGTATACAACATCTACTACACTACATGTAAACAACATGTACACAACATGTATACAACATCTACTACACTACATGTAAACAACATGTACAAAACATGTATACAACATCTACTACACTACATGTAAACAACATGTACACAACATGTATACAACATCTACTACACAACATGTACACAACATGTACACAACATGTATACAACATCTACTACACTACATGTAAACAACATGTACACAACATGTATACAACATCTACTACACTACATGTAAACAACATGTACACAACATGTATACAACATCTACTACACTACATGTAAACAACATGTACACAACATGTATACAACATCTACTACACTACATGTAAACAACATGTACACAACATGTATACAACATCTACTACACAACATGTACACAACATGTATACAACATCTACTACACTACATGTAAACAACATGTACACAACATGTATACAACATCTACTACACTACATGCAAACAACATGTACACAACATGTATACAACATCTACTACACTACATGTAAACAACATGTACACAACATGTATACAACATCTACTACACTACATGTAAACAACATGTACACAACATGTATACAACATCTACTACACTACATGTAAACAACATGTACACAACATGTACACAACATCTACTACACAACATGTACACAACATGTACACAACATCTACTACACAACATGTATACAACATCTACTACACTACATGTACACAACATGTATACATGTGTCTGTGTGTGTGTGTGTGTGTGTGTGTGTCTGCGTGTGTGAGTGTGTGTCTGCATGTGTGTGTGTGTCTGTGTGTGTGTGTGTGTGTGTGTGTGTGTGTGTGTGTGTGTGTATGTGCGTGTGTGTGTGTGTCTGCGTGTGTGAGTGTGTGTCTGCATGTGTGTCTGTGTGTGTGTGTGTGTGTGTGTGTGTGTGTGTGTGTGTGTGTGTATGTGCGTGTGTGAGTGTGTTTGTGTGTGTGTGTATACGTGCGTGTGTGTGTATGTGTGTGTGTCTGTCTGCGTGTGTGTGTGTGTGTGTAGGAGCTCTACCTGTGTGCGCTCCAGGAGTTGACCCGGTGTCCGGAGCTGGTGGACGACGTCCTGAAGCTGCAGAGATGGACGGAGATCTTACACTGCCCGTGAGACACACACACAATATATACATATTTATATATATATATATATATATAAATATATGTGTATATGATATAAATATATGTATTTACATTGAATATGTTTCTGTGTGTATTTATACCACATGATGTGTTGGTTTCTTGTTATTATTCACCATGGAGTTATAATTATATTATAATTATATTGATGACGATGATACAATTATCACATTTAATTTGATACTTCGTTAAGTCAGATGAGTTTTCATTGAGCCAAGAAACAAGACAACCTGTTTTAACAGTGTGTGTGTATGTGTATGTGTGTGTGTGTGTGTGTGTATGTGTGTGTGTGTGTGTGTGTGTGTGTGTGTGTGTGTGTGTGTGCTCAGCTGTGACGAGGAGAAGGAGATCAGGAAGAAGCAGGTCCGTCCTCTGTTCAGACACTTCAGACGTATCGACGCCTGCCTGCAGCCCAGAGAGGCGTTCAGGGGCTCCGACGAGAGTACGACACACACTCACACACTCACTCACACACACTCAC
>NC_061531.1:20312500-20325000 GCF_022379125.1 Scophthalmus maximus
ATGTGAACTGTCCACATGTATGTGAAGCCTTGTGTGTCAGCAGAGCTTCATGTGTCCAACTAAACTTAGACAGAACTCACTGACTCGCTTCATATTTCATATCTCATATTCTTATTAGACACTCGTAGATAATATCCTAAGTATATGTGAAGGCCATTGGTTTTTGCAAAGTGAAGATATTTTTCTGTCCAAGTGACGACGTCGTTCAAAAGTAAAGATATTTGTTTCTTGTCAGAATCTCTGGACGTTTGTCTTCAGAGACCGACGACGCTCTGGAAAAATGAGACTTCAAGAAACAAGATCCAGACACTCACATGCTGGACGACTGAACCCATCTGTCAACCAATGACACAGAGTCAGCCCTCGTGCTGTCCACACACACACACACACACACACACACACACTCACAGTCACACTCACACTCACACACACACACACACACACAGGGACCCCCCCCCCCCACAGTCAACCCTTTAAATACAGCTCCTCTCCAGTTGCTCGTCCTCGGTGATCACATCCCCGCTGCCGGCAAGTCGACTTCACAAGTTCTCCTCAACTCTCTAAACCGAGGTAGATATCTCACACACACACAGACACACACACACACACACAGACACATACACACAGACACACACACACACAGACACACACACACACAGACACACACACACACATACACACAGACACACACATACACACACACACACACAAATACACACAGACACACACATACACACACATACACACACATACACACAGACACACACAGACACACACACACACACACACAGACACACACAGACACACACATACACACACACACACACACACACACACACACACACACACACACACAGACACACACACACACACACACACACACAGTATTTTTTGTGTCCTTTTCACTTTTCATATCATTTTATATGATAAAGATTTGAATGAGACGCTGGAGGTTCAGGTCCGAGACACTCGAAGAGCAAAGAACATTTCAGTCCATGAAGTCGGACGTCAGAGCAGCAGGAGACCAAACATCCACGTGTTTTTATTCTGTATATCTGATGTGACAGGCGTTTAGATTCGTCTCAGTTCCAAAGTGTAAATGTTCTAAAACTGGGGTCAAATGTTTTTGTCCATTTACATTTAATGATAAATGTTCTGACTTGAATGGATTAGACGTTATATTCTTACTCTCAGCTCCTCCCACTCCGCAGCTGTCTGCAGACCGACTCGTGTTACGTGAACAGCTGATTGTTCTCTGTCGGAGAACAATCACTCTGGGGTGATTTTAAAGTTTGGGTTCGTTGGTTTTTAGCTGCAGAACAAAAAGTTCTGAGGATGAAATTTGTGCACAAAACTCCTCGAGGGCAAATGAACCAGAGCAGATTAAAATACTTCAACACAAACCTGTGCGATGTGGTTCATGTTCTGGGGAACATGAACGTCTGCAGCAGGTTTAATGGATAAATCAATGTTGTTCTTTTTAAACTGTGAAAACGAGTCAAGGTCAAAGAGTTTTGTCAGAGTGAACATCTCGCAGGACACGTGAGACGATGTTTCTCGCTGGACGGAGACCAGCTGGAAAATTAGCTGAGGTGTTTGTCTCCGGTGGTTCTGAGCTCCGTCAGCAGAACCACGTCCAGCAAATGTTTGTGAACAAACATCAGTGATAAGAACGACCTCACATGACATTGAGGGGGCGGGGCTTATGACCTGTACTGCAGCCAGACACCAGGGGGCGATCAGGACGATTCTTGATTCACAGTGTAAATTTGCACACGTGTCTCTGACGTGTGTCTGACGTGTCTCTGACGTGTGTCTGACGTGTCTCTGACGTGTCTCTGACGTGTGTCTGACGTGTCTCTGACGTGTCTCTGACGTGTCTCTGACGTGTTCTCTGACGTGTTCTCTGACGTGTCTCTGACGTGTCTCTGACGTGTCCTCTGACGTGTCTCTGACGTGTTCTCTGACGTGTCTCTGACGTGTCTCTGACGTGTTCTCTGACGTGTCTCTGACGTGTCTCTGACGTGTCTCTGACGTGTCCTCTGACGTGTCTCTGACGTGTTCTCTGACGTGTCTCTGACGTGTCTCTGACGTGTTCTCTGACGTGTCTCTGACGTGTTCTCTGACGTGTCTCTGACGTGTGTCTGACGTGTTCTCTGACGTGTGTCTGACGTGTTCTCTGACGTGTCTCTGACGTGTTCTCTGACGTGTCTCTGACGTGTTCTCTGACGTGTTCTCTGACGTGTCTCTGACGTGTTCTCTGACGTGTCTCTGACGTGTCTCTGACGTGTTCTCTGACGTGTCTCTGACGTGTTCTCTGACGTGTCTCTGACGTGTCTCTGACGTGTTCTCTGACGTGTGTCTGACGTGTGTCTGACGTGTTCTCCGACGTGTCTCTGATGTGTTCTCTGACATGTTCTCTGACGTGTCTCTGACGTGTCTCTGACGTGTCTCTGACGTGTCTCTGACGTGTTCTCTGACGTGTGTCTGACGTGTGTCTGACGTGTTCTCTGACATGTTCTCTGACGTGTCTCCGACGTGTCTCTGACGTGTCTCTGATGTGTTCTCTGACATGTTCTCTGACGTGTCTCTGACGTGTCTCTGACGTGTTCTCTGACGTGTGTCTGACGTGTGTCTGACGTGTTCTCTGACGTGTTCTCTGACGTGTTCTCCGACGTGTCTCTGACGTGTCTCTGACGTGTCTCTGACGTGTCTCTGACGTGTTTTCTGACGTGTGTCTGACGTGTCTCTGACGTGTTCTCTGACGTGTCTCTGACGTGTCTCCGACGTGTCTCCGACGTGTGTCTGACGTGTCTCCGACGTGTCTCTGACGTGTCTCTGACGTGTGTCTGACGTGTTCTCTGACGTGTCTCCGACGTGTCTCTGACGTGTCTCTGACGTGTTCTCTGACGTGTCTCTGACGTGTCTCTGACGTGTCTCCGACGTGTCTCTGACGTGTTCTCTGACGTGACTCTGACGTGTCTCTGACGTGTCTCCGACGTGTCTCTGACGTGTCTGACGTGTCTCTGACGTGTCTCTGACGTGTGTCTGACGTGTTCTCTGACGTGTGTCTGACGTGTCTCTGACGTGTTCTCTGACGTGTTCTCTGACGTGTGTCTGACGTGTCTCTGACGTGTTCTCTGACGTGTTCTCTGACGTGTTCTCTGACGTGTGTCTGACGTGTCTCTGACGTGACTCTGACGTGTCTCTGACGTGTCTCTGACGTGTTCTCTGACGTGTCTCTGACGTGTCTCTGACGTGTCTCTGACGTGTCTCCGACGTGTCTCTGACGTGTTCTCTGACGTGACTCTGACGTGTCTCTGACGTGTCTCTGACGTGTGTCTGACGTGTCTCTGACGTGTTCTCTGACGTGTTCTCTGACGTGTCTCTGACGTGTTCTCTGACGTGTTCTCTGACGTGTTCTCTGACGTGTGTCTGACGTGTGTCTGACGTGTCTCTGACGTGACTCTGACGTGTCTCTGACGTGTCTCTGACGTGTTCTCTGACGTGTCTCTGACGTGTCTCTGACGTGTCTCTGACGTGTCTCCGACGTGTCTCTGACGTGTTCTCTGACGTGACTCTGACGTGTCTCTGACGTGTCTCTGACGTGTGTCTGACGTGTCTCCGACGTGTCTCTGACGTGTCTCTGACGTGTTCTCTGACGTGTCTCTGACGTGTCTCTGACGTGTGTCTGACGTGTTCTCTGACGTGTCTCTGACGTGTCTCTGACGTGTCTCTGACGTGTTCTCTGACGTGTGTCTGACGTGTTCTCTGACGTGTTCTCTGACGTGTTCTCTGACGTGTTCTCTGACGTGTGTCTGATGTGACTCTGACGTGTCTCTGACGTGTCTCTGACGTGTCTCTGACGTGTGTCTGACGTGTTCTCTGACGTGTTCTCTGACGTGTTCTCTGACGTGTTCTCTGACGTGTCTCTGACGTGTCTCTGACGTGTGTCTGACGTGTTCTCTGACGTGTTCTCTGACGTGTCTCTGACGTGTCTCTGACGTGTGTCTGACGTGTTCTCTGACGTGTTCTCTGACGTGTTCTCTGACGTGTTCTCTGACGTGTGTCTGATGTGACTCTGACGTGTCTCTGACGTGTCTCCGACGTGTTCTCTGACGTGTTCTCTGACGTGTTCTCTGACGTGTCTCTGACGTGTCTCTGACGTTTCTCTGACGTGTTCTCTGACGTGTTCTCTGACGTGTCTCTGACGTGTTCTCTGACGTGTCTCTGACGTGTCTCTGACGTGTTCTCTGACGTGTCTCTGACGTGTTCTCTGACGTGTTCTCTGACGTGTCTCCGACGTGTCTCTGACGTGTCTCTGACGTGTCTCTGACGTGTTCTCTGACATGTTCTCTGACGTGTCTCTGATTGGTCGTGTCTGTGTCGTCTTCTCTCAGCCTCCTCAGCAGACATGGAACGTACCTTCCTCGCCGTGAAGCCCGATGGCGTCCAGAGGGGTCTGTGTGGCGAGATCATGAAGCGCTTCGAGCAGAGAGGCTTCAGACTCGTCGCCGCCAAGTTCATGCAGGTAAAACCACCACGCTGACAGAATCAATGACATACAGAAAACAAATATTTCCTTTTGACTTCACTGTGAACAGAATCAGATGGGGGCGGAGCTTCAGTATCATGTTTGATGAATTGAATGATTGTTTGTTGTGTTCAGGCGTCCGAGGACCACATGAAGAAACACTACCTGGATCTGAAGGACATGCCCTTCTACGCCGGACTCTGCAAATACATGTCGTCAGGACCCGTGTTCGCCATGGTAACGCACATCACACTGTACTCGCTCTGATCGTGGATCAATAATCCTGTTGACTAACAAACAAACAAACAAGCAGCAGTGACCTTCACCTCCTCGGTGGAGGAAACTAAAAATGTGTGATCACTTCCTATAAACGGACAATGAGCTTCCACCCTGACACGACAGGTGTGTGTGTGTGTGTGTGTGTGTGTGTGTGTGTGTGTGTGTGTGTTCCAGGTGTGGGAGGGGCAGAACATCGTGAAGCTGGCCAGGATGATGCTGGGCGAGACAAACCCCGCTGACTCCAAGCCAGGCAGCATC
The DNA here is from genome assembly GCF_022379125.1 of Scophthalmus maximus. Lineage (NCBI taxonomy): Eukaryota > Metazoa > Chordata > Actinopteri > Pleuronectiformes > Scophthalmidae > Scophthalmus > Scophthalmus maximus. The sequence goes on from NC_061531.1 coordinate 20,317,572, forward strand.
CGTGGAGACCTGTGCATCAACATCGGCAGGTGAGCGACGTTCACGCACAAAGTCAGAATAATGATATTAAATCAGAAATATACTTCTTGTGAATTTGAACTGAGTTACAGGACTCATCAAAACTACAACATTGAGATTCTGAAGTAGGATCGTTGTTGGTTTAGTAAAAGAGTTTCCACCAGAAGTTGAAGAAACTGACAAATGAGTGGTAATATTTCGAAGAGAATATTAAAAACGTCCCGTCTCTCAGGAACATCATCCACGGCAGCGACACCCTGGAGAACGCCAAGACCGAGATCGAGCTGTGGTTCAAGGCCGACGAGTTCGTCGCCTACACCTCCTGCGCCCAGGCCTGGCTGTACGAGTAGGACCCGTCCCGTCGACCGACCGACCGACCGGCCGGCCGGACCTGGTTCCTCTCGTCAATCTCAGACATGTTGCACTTTTCAATAAAGTCTCATGTTGTTAACAACAACGACAACATCTCTGTGTTTCTGTCAAAGCTTCTGAAACATCTTCAGAAAATATGACATTACATTCATTTTGTCCAAAGAGAAGCAGAATCATCGACCTGAACTCAAACCCCGGCCTCCTGTACCAGTCAGTGGTGCAACCCACTGATCCGTACCAGCTGCATCCGACCCAACACTTTATTTCTCTCATATTTACAACTAACAGGTCATTTATTCATCCCAGTGCAGTTTGACTTGGATCTGGTTGTTTTTTTAAAATATAAATTATATAAACAACTTAATTATAAACAAGACGTCTGGAAAAAATAATTATCAAAGAAATGTAAGAAAATATTTGCTTTTTAAAGTTAAATTATCTTTGAACTAAATAACAAAAATAGACGTTTAGATTGAGATCTAATAATTTAAAAATCGAAATAATGTCAAGACATTCCAAATATTTTCTCAGTTTGTTTTATTTCTTAAAAAATGTCGTGAGTCATTTATTTTACAACCACATGTAATAATTTCTTCACAATCATGCGCCAAAAACTGCACCATGTTTTAAAAAAAGAGTTAACATCAGTACATTTACATGATATATATCATATCTATGTGAACAACACAGACATTGACACGATCAACTCCTTTTGATACTTTTGTAAAACATTTCTTCAGTCTTGGTTTCGGCTCTGCAGACATTATGTTTATGAAACATCTCTTGGCTGTATATTGATTTCTGTTGCATTAACTTCAACATGTACGAAAACAAAACAATATTGAAAAACATGAAGCAGAACCGACGCCGACTTATTCAAATCTGGATTCTATCTTTGGATCCCAAACGACTCTTTTCACTTTAAAAACCCACAAACATTCTATAAAATCCATAAAACCCATCAACAACATCCAGAAGATTCAAGTCATCAACACGTCAAACATGAATATTTACATTTACATTTCACATCAGTCATTTTCGCCTCGTACAAAATCTTTTGCAAACAAGAACAACGAGTTCGTCCCATAGAAAAATTATCAAAGTGTTTATATCATCTACAGACACACATAGCACCGTGATAATATAAATAACACACACACACACACACACACACACACACACACACACTAATAAACAGCTTGAAGTTTATTGTGCGAGAAGCTCCGACTGACGGCTGCTCACACACCAGAGTTTAAAACCCACAGACTAGAACATCTGTGCTGCATATAGATTATAGATTATAGATCAGATTATAGATTATAGATCAGATTAGGTTATAGATTAAAACAGAAGTAGTTTGGAAGCCCATTTCCTTGAAGGCAAAACTATATTAATATTATGAGTCAGTCAAACGTTGTACGTTCTGTGAAATTAGATCATTATAAAGTACATATTATATACATGCATTCATTATTACATGTTCTATATTCATCATATGTAAATTTTTCTTCTCCTGGCAGATCAGACGACATTCATCTAGATGAAAAGGTTCATTTTGTCACTTCCCTTAACATAACTGTATATTAGATTTATTCACATTTTAATCATTTGATTATTGTGACGCCAGGAAGAGACGCAAATATGACGCAATAACATTTTCTCTCATAGTTTTCATTGACAAAATTAAAGATAGATTGTCACTTTGTTCTGAGTTAACAAGAAAATTAATTGAATAAATGTCAGGAGACATTAACTCTGTCATCTACATGTGATATTGAACAGTTATTGATTATGATTAGATCACGAGAGAGTAAAGTCAGAGTCCGGAGACACGAAGGATCGAGCTGTGACGAAAATCACGTGCAAACAAATGAGAGAATATTCACATTCAAATGTGTTATTTAAAAAAATCACTAAGATAGTTTATAACTTACATTACATCTTATTGTGTCTATACATTCAGATTTACAGACAAACTAACACTGAACGTCACAGAGAGAAAAGTTCACAATCCACGTCAAGAAAATGTTATAATTCTGAGCAGTTATTGATCAAATAGAAAATATTTTGGTTTGTTGATTATATATAAAGGCTGATAGGAGTCCACTTTAATCTACTGCAAATTAATCTACAATGAAACATCCAATATGTTTATAATTCATGTTAACTAACTTTAACACTTCAGCACGAATATAATTATATTCATTTTCATGAATCTAAATATTTATATTTGTAGCATTCAATTTTAGAAACACGTTAATTTTACTTTATCGATGATGTTACAAAGCACGAAGCTTTGACAAAAAGTTCATCAAATTAACTTTATTACTTAACTACACATATTTTGTTAAATTAAACTTTGTTGTGTTTATCAGTTTCTTAAAATCTGATCAACTTAATAACAATTTTCTTTTAATCAAATATACTATTACAAAAAATGTTTTTGAAATAATCTGTCATATCATTTTGATTACTAACTACTGAATTCTAAAGAATCTGAATCTCATTCTAATTAAACACTTTTTTTATCAATAGTATCAAGTTAGTGATTCAAGATAAATAAAACTTTTTAGCTTCAAAATTACATAAACTTGTAAAGTTTTTTGTCCGAAAGTGTTTCACATTTATCATCATTACATCACGTGACGTTATGACGTATATAACGTAATCTTAAAAACAATAATTGTTAAGAGACAACCTGGGTATGTTTTTCTGAAAAAGCCTAAAATGAATGTTGTATAAATACAATCGCGTTGTGTCACGTTGTGTCATTATCAAACATCGTCTGAAGGTTTGTTCACTAACTTTTGAATTGTGAATCTTTTGTTTCGTTCAGCTTCAGTGAAATATGACGCAGAATTTGAGAGAAGAATTAAAAGCAGAAAATTATATAAATATAAATATGTATTATGATTTTTATTTTAGATCCACTTGAACAGGATCATGAAAACTATAATCTCCTGTGGGCAGTTAGGGGCGGAGCTCCGTTTGACCACTTATAGAATTAGGACGTATTTGGAAAAAGTTGCATTTTTTATTGTGATGCGCGCGCACACACACACACACACACACACACACACACACACACACACACACACACACACACACACACACACACACACACACACACACACACACACACACACACACACACACACACACACACACACACACACACACACACACACACACACACACACACACACACACACACACACACACACACACACAGTATTTAAATGAGTGCTAATCTCAATTTGACAGCTTCATTAAAACAACAAAGATCTCGGCGTGAAGAAACTCGTAATACAAAAGTGATTCCATTGTGTTTCTTCTCCTCTTTTCTCAGAGCAACACCAACTCTCCTCCTTCATTTTCTCTTTCTTCATTTGTTAGTTTGTTTGTCGTCTGAGTGTGAAGGTGCAGCCATAGTTCAGAGAGTAGGGCTTTTTCCCACCAGGTCAAAAATCTACGTGCTGAAATTATATTTTGTTCTTTGGAAAAAGAAAAGAAAAGAGTGATGACCCAGTCAGAACTACCTCAATGAGCATGAGTCAAATATTAGCCCCAAAATCATTTCACACCTCATGCAAACCTCAGCTCGGGCCAACGCCATGTTACACAACAGAGAGAATCATCACTGGATCGACCCGTTTGTCCGGATCCGCTCCCGATAACACGGATTCTTCAGTTGCGATAGTTTTACCCTTCTGCTTATCTGACGGATGGAGAACAGTCGGCAGGTCTGGACACCAACATGCCAACGCTAACTCTTCTTCAGATTTTTGGCCACAGAGGTGTCGCATATACTTATATATATTATAGTATATTCATGATGCTTAAAACTCCTGTAATAGAAAAGAGAAGGATGGTGGATGGATGGTGGATGGATGGATAGTGGATGGATGGTGGATGGTGGATGGATGGATAGTGGATGGATGGTGGATGGTGGATGGATGGATAGTGGATGGATGGTGGATGGTGGATGGATGGATAGTGGATGGATGGTGGATGGTGGATGGATGGTGGATGGATGGATAGTGGATGGATGGTGGATGGATGGATAGTGGATGGATGGTGGATGGTGGATGGATGGTGGATGGATGGTGGATGGTGGATGGATGGTGGATGGATGGATGGTGGATGGTGGATGGATGGATGGTGGATGGATGGTGGATGGATGGTGGATGGATGGATGGATGGATGAGGCCTACTACGGGTCCTGGTTGTCGTAGAAATCTCCAGAGGATCCGTTGGTTTCTGTTTCCGTGGCCTCGGGACAGAAGTTGTTTACCTCCGTGTGAATTTTGACCTGTGAACCTGTGAAAACGTGGACGCTGAGCAACTCACAGGCTGAGAAACAGTTTGATAAATCAACACATACAAAATCAAAATTAGAGCCCGACCGATTTTAACCGGCCTGTCTTTCACAGACAGTAGTATCGGTCCCAGCACAGAACCCTGTGGAACTCCATGACTCACTTTTGTATAAATGGAAAATTAGTTTTTAACGTTAACAAATGAAATCTATTTGATACATGTGATTTATGTTGTGAGGACGTTTGGACATTGTGAGGACATTTGGGCGTTTGAGGACATTTGGGCGTTTGAGGACATTTGGACATTTGGACGTTGTGAGGACATTTGGACGTTGTGAGGACATTTGGGCGTTTAAGGACATTTGGGCGTTTGAGGACATTTGGGCGTTTGAGGACATTTGGGCGTTGTGAGGACATTTGGGCGTTTGAGGACATTTGGACGTTGTGAGTGACTGAGGGTCCTCACAGGAACAGAAAGGTGTGTATTAATACCTGTCTCAGCCTCAGTGTGACGGCTGCTCTCTGGCTCTGCGGACGGTGGTTGGGCTGCTGTGGCGGGAGCAGGGGGTGATGGGTAATCTGGCGGCGTCTCGTTCTCGTCCCCTGACAGACTCCTGGGGACGACTGTTACCACGGTACCAGAGAGACTGACAGGTCGCTTAGCCATGGGCAGCTTCCTCTCTGAAAGACGAGGGGACAGTGTCAGGTTGCAGAATGATCTAACATATCTATAATTATACGACTAATCATTTAGATTTGTTGGACATGTAACTGATTTCATGAGGGAGGAAACAAAACATTCCTCCACTACTTGGAAGCATCATCATATTGGTAGTTTTCATTCTGCAGAGCCCTTTGTGTCACGTTGTTCTGTACAAATCAAGATCTGATTGAGTGACTGATGCACAGACGAACATTAAAGACGTGAGTGAACTCTGTGCTCTCACTTTTCTTCTGTCCCTTGTACTGTTGGGACTTCTTCCTCTGTTTGGACGCCTGTAGATCTCTGGAACCTGAAACACACAAAATGAATGTTGTCATGTTCATCTGCATCTCGCTGGAGGAACTTTGCCTCCACAGATGTTGTTTAAAGTTTTTTAAATTTAAGTAAAGATGTAATTTCCACAGAGGGCAGAGGGATTACTGGAAAAAAAAAGATTCATAGATGAATAATAAGAGATCTAAAAAGATCACAGGTGTGTGTGTCACCTGTGTTAACAGCAGGAGGCTGCAGCTGGTATCCCGTCAGCTGACACCACCCGACCGGGTACAGGTCCGGTGACTCACAGTCGACCCACTGGTCGTACTCGTCCTCCCAGCCGTCAAAGTGGATCCGCAGCAGCCGGTGGACAATGCGGGTTACTGTGGCGACGCACACCAGCCGAGGCTCCATGAGGTCGACGGCCTCCAGCTTCATCCCGGGGCGGAAACCGTGGTCGGGGACGTCCTGACGGGGAGAAGTTAAAGTCCAGCTGAAACCGAACTCTCGTTTTTAACATTAATAAAATGTATGTTATAACTGTGTGGTCTTATTTTTGAGTGTAAATAAGGACAAGATATAAAAATGAAGAAATGCTTCATGGCTGTTCTGTGATCAGTGACTGGACCTTGTTGAAGAGTTGGACCGGAGCAGCCACAGACTTGCTTTGCTTCAGGTACTCGAACCACGTGAAGGGGAGACTGGTGTAACCTGAGGAAGACGAGGAAGACGAAGATAACTGGTGACACCTGTCACTTCTACGACTCGGTACCAGAACCTGTTCACAGCAGCGGTACCTCTGGGCGGAGTCAGCTCGATGTCGTTGATCTCACAGAAGCCGGCGGGGAAGACGGAGGGAGACGTGGCGTGATAACAGAACCAGTCAGAACCGTCAGCCGCCTCCGATCCATCAATACCGATCATCAGGTACCCGTCAGCCAGGACCTGCAGGGGGAGGAGGGGGGAGCGAGGCAACAGCCAATCAAATCGTTTTAATACAGTGTGACATCAGACTGAGTCTGGAGAGATAATTCTCTTAGCGTCCTAGCGTGGACAGCTAGCATGGCACGTAAGCACATTGTGAGTCACGAGCAGGAAACTGTTGGAAGTTGGTTGTTGTCGTTATGACGATCTTGTCAGCAACAAGCGCTCAAGCGATGCGAGACTGCTCAGTTAGCATGGCTTGCTAACGTAGGGATCTTTTTGTTTCTTGTGTCACCACTAGGGGTGGAACGGTACACATACGGCACAAAGTTCCTGCTAGTGACTGCGGGCAGAGTGGGACGTGTCCACTAGGAGGCGGTTATCTGGCGAGTCCTCACCTTCCTGACCGTGGCCACGCAGATGGCCGACAGATTCAGAGGGTCGATGGCCTCCAGCTTCATCCCGTCCTCGAACCACAGGCCGCTCTGATCCACCTCCTTCACCTGCGCGCACACACACACACACACACACACACCCACACCCCCCCACACACACACACACACCCACACCCCCACACCCCCCCCACACACACACACCCACACCCCCACACACACACACACACACACACACACACACACACACACACACACACACACTTGTTTTCTTTTTCCTTCTTTCCAAAGAAGGAGAAGAGAGGCGGAGGGTGTCGTCGCTCTCACCTTGGCGAACAGCTTCCCCGGAGCGTCCACCGGAGCGTCCAGCTTCATCGATGCATCTGGAAGCAAACACACAGTCACGGTGCTGCGCAGCTCTGCGG
>NC_061531.1:20330000-20400000 GCF_022379125.1 Scophthalmus maximus
ACTCTTTAATAAACAGTTCAGATGAACTTTCACCTCAAGATCGTTTCTCCTCGAACAGCAAGATCGTTTAAAAGTAGCAGATTTCTCAACGGAGTTTTGTCTGTGGAGCCTCGAACGCCGCTGTGCGCCGCTGTCAGCGGCCTCCCGCCGGACAGTCGGGCCGCGGGACTCACCAGGTCTCCGGGATCCTCCATCAGGGGCCCGGCCGCGGCGGGACAGTCTCTCGGGGACACGACCACCGGCGGTTCCTCCGTTAAGACCCAGCGGCGGACATGTCAACAACAATATTAGAGCTGCAGTGCGCAGGCGCCGAGTTGGTTAAACGCGGAGCTCTCATTGGCTGGCGGCTCTGCTTCTCCTGTGTTGAGTCTGCGATGAGACTGTGAGCCCTGCAGCGCCTCCTGCCGGACGGAGCCGGAACCGCACAGGCTGACTATTTTTTTTCCCCAAAACTTTATTGTGAAACAACCGAAACAGACTTATACATTAATTTATCACTTAGATATTTACAAAACGACTGAGCGAATATTAGAAATAGAACATATGTAAAAACTTTAAATAATTAAATTAAATACCGTACAAACCATAAAGTAAAAATAAAACAACTAAAACTGAAAAGGTCTCATCAGGAATCAAAAAGTGAAGTTTTTCATGAACAATCAAGGCTTGTTGGATTTCACTTTTTTATAAGGTTTTATTGAAATCAAACACTTCATTTTTGAAATCAAAAATATAGTTTAGAACCAGTAAATTTGTTATACATCATTTCTTTTTTTGTCTTGCATAATAACGATAATGATGATAATAATCCCAAAATGATTCTCGAATAAATACAAACAAAAAAAATGCTCCAAAGTTTCAGTGCCTGACTCACAAAACACACGATTATTTTGATCAATGTTACCGGGCTCTCCCTGATCCCTTGGGCCCCTGAATTAGCGTCCCCTTTACCTTGAGGGGTTAAAAATGAAGAGCTTTATTTTTCCGACTGTTCTAACCTGAAGTGCGTCTGTTGGCCTCAGGCTGCGGAGCTCAGAGATCCACAACATCTGCAGGACAAGTGAGGACCTGATCCGGGCTTCAGGCCCGATGTCCTGCCAGAACCTGCTCAGGAATATCTGGATGTTTTAAAAGTCAATGCAGATTAAACATGAGCTCCATCAAGTCCTGACACACCTGCCACAGGAAACCGCTGAAGGAAACATTGCGTTTATAATTATTAATATCTAGTGAACAGAAGAAAAGGAGTTCAGGCGCTGAGATCAGATCATGACTCCGTGGCAGGTTCTTCGTGCAGGCAGAGCGTCGCGGGCGGCTCCAGGTTACCGAGCTCCTCATGGAGCCAGCAGCGCTGCTGCTGCGGCTCCGGCTCCGGGCAACGTGAGGCTGGTGGCATCGAACCTGCAGCCGCTCAACGTGAGGCTGCCGTCGTACCTGCAGCAGGTAGGACACAAACACAACAACATCTTCCCCAGAAGAACCAGGCAGCAGATTCTTTAAAAAGGACTTTACATCAGAATATCGTTCCAATGGAAACGTTTGATCCCTCATGAGAGTTTTGCTCAGAACAAGAACAAAATCAAACTGATGTAAAAGTGATGATTATCATGAAAAGCAGATGATTCATCTGAATCAAACAAATAAGTTTTAACGGCTTTGTTTCCTGTTTGTACTCAAATATGTTTTCACTTCCAGTGGCATGAAAAAAAATACTGAAATTAAAACAAGATTTATTAGTAATTATCATTGAAAAAGTAAGAAACCATCAAACTGTCAGGTTCAGTGTTTGTTCTATGATTCCAACATGAACATGAGACGTAAGCTGTCTGTAAACTGAATCATGTGTCACCTTGATAATTATTCATATTTTGATTCGTTCTTTGATACTTTATTGTTATTTACAGAGCAAGAGAACATATATTCTATAGACCTCTGTGTCCCTGTTCATTTCATTTCTTCTATCAAGCCGTTCATGTCCCGTCTCCTCTGATTGGCTGATGCAGGTCCAGTGTCTCGAAGCAGCCAATCAGAGGCTGCGGCTTCAGATCCAGGAGCAGCTGGACACAAAGTTTCACGATGAGCTGAGGACGGTGTCGCTGCTACAGCACCAGGTGAGAGGTCAGAGGTCAGAGGTCATGTTTCAAACCAGGTCTCGAGTCAAGTCCAACTCCTCCTGTCAGACAGAATGAACGTTTTTCTAAAAAGATGAGCTGATCTCTCTCTCTCTCAGGTGGGTGAGTGTCTCTCGGCCCGGGCGCAGGTGAAGCTGCAGCTGCTCGGTGCTGAACTCTCCGTCTTCCACTTCAGCAGCAGGTGAATCCACACACAGCTTCACTGACACACAACACTCACGTCCTGCGCGGACACGTCCCATCATCCCCCCGCTGTGTGAACAGGTGCGAAAAGGTGCGCGAGCATTGTCGTCGTCTGGAGGCGGAGATTCGTGACCTGAGGCGACGGGGGGAGGAGCTAAGGTTCCACCAGCTGCCGCGGCTGCAGAGGCTGTTGAACCACGGAACTGAGCAACAGGTGGAGCTGAAGATTCAACACCAGCAGGTAAGAACCAGGAGGTACCTCACTGGGATCACTGGGACCTGCAGCCACGTCATGTTCTCTTTCTGCCTGTGAAGGATGTACAGGGTCTCCTGGCCCAGGTGTCAGGGGAAGTCGCTGTGGGAATGCAGACGGACCCGTCATCAGACCTGATCCGGCAGCTGGACGACCTGAGACAGACAAGCGCTCTGCTGCTCGACAGGAACCGGGACGGGCGCAGCTCCGACCCCCAGGTAGAGACTTGCCCACGGGCCTCAGCACGAAAAACAAGAAACACAACTTTTATAAAGTGGAACATGTTGATTCAGGTGTCTGTGCTGACTTCTCTGAAGACGACCCTTGACCCTGGAGAGGTCATTCGGGCCGAGCTGGCGGAGCTGAGGAGGATGGCGGCCGGTCTACAGGACGAGCTGACGCAGCTGCAGAACCTGGTGAGATCCTCCACATTCCTCCAGTGTCTTAATGATGTGAAGACAAAGATTCATCCTGGGCCCAGAACACCAGCTGAGATTTGAAATAATGTCTGGACTTGAACCTTTAACTTGTCCTGTAAAGCCGCTGGTTGAGCTGCAGCTGATGCTCACCTGGTCTGGGTCAGAGGTCAGAAGGCGCTGTGATGGCCGAGAGGTTAAGGCGTTGGACTCGAAGTCCAATGGGGTTTCCCCGCGCAGGTTCGAACTCTGCTCACAGCGATCTAACGTATCTGCTGGTCTTTGGTACGGAAGGTCTGAGTTCTTTAGTATCGAACTGAATGTGAAAAGGAGTCCAGTATATGAATTTTAATATATATATGTATATCATTTAAGTGGCAAACGTCTTTCGGGCCTAAGAATGATCTGAAACTGGTCTATACCAGACCAGCTCATGAGAGACGTAACACAACATACGATCGCTGTGAGCAGGGTTCGAACCTGCGCGGGGAAACCCCATTGGATTTCGAGTCCAACGCCTTAACCTCTCGGCCATCACAGCTCCCATCAGTGGATAGAGTTAAGACCTGTGTGAGCTGTGAACTCCAGAGTTATCCACAGGGTTGGAATAACCCTCACTTTGGCGTCATCTTGTTGAAGAATCATGAATGACCCAACCTGAACTTCCTAGGCAGCCTGGTCTCAACCACAGACTTTATATAAAACTGTCTCAACAAATGACGAATGCGCATCGCGATGAAATCTGTGAGTGATTTATCTCCTGACCCTCGTCCAACCAGAACACTGGTGGAAGACGTGAGCTGTGATTGGCGAGAGGTTAAGGCGTTGGACTCGAAATCCAATGAATGTAATTTAAAAAATGCTCATTCATTTGCCAGAAGCCTCATATCCTGAAAGACGCTCGCCAGTTAAACACGATCCCATGACATCACAGTCAACATGGAGGAGGAAACAGCTCAAGTGTCTGCATGATACTATAGAACGTGAGAGAGTCTGAACTCAGATTGTCGCTGTGAGCAGGGTTCGAACCTGCACGGGGAAACCCCATTGGATTTCAAGTCCAACACCTTAACCACTCGGCCATCACAGCTACTTCTTGTTGAGGAATTCTCTTGTGTAGCGTTCTCTTAGAAAATCTTAAGATGAGTCTTCTCAGGCACCAAGCGAGGTCATCTCATCTACGGCAAGGCGGAACAATCATTGAGAAGCTAAAGTCTCACTCGAGGCGTCACAGTCGCAGGGAGATGACGACATTACTCAAAGCTAAATACACTAGAGACCGGGGATGGGTCGAACACTGTGAACCTGTTGATCTGTGTAGCGAACCAGAAGTCTCCTCAATATGGAGCTCTTTTAATAAATACTTCTGCTGAAGACATCCACGGTTTCCGTCTTGCTGAATCAGCATCCACTCCATTGATTATTCCATTTCACTTCAGACCTCTGACCAGAAGTGTAGCTCAGCATCAGTTCTTTCAGCTTCACAGAAACACTGAAAATCAGAGCAGTTTTTCTCCTGATTCCTCCTGTAGGACGTAGAATGTCACTTCCTTTGGTGCCACCTGGTGGTCGTATCAGGTGTAACACAGCATGTTCTTTACATGAGTATCCTGAGCACATACTGTAAATGAAGATGGACGACGTGACAGCTCCTCTAAAGTAAAGCCTAATCATCCTGATCGCCCTTTGGTGTTTGGCTGCAGTGTAGATCATAAGCCCCACCCACTCCATGTTAGCAGATGGGATATGGACCAAAGTAAATATTACTTTTATAAAAACAGACATCAGACTCTACGCTGTGAGCAGGGTTCGAACCTGCGCGGGGAAACCCCATTGGATTTCGAGTCCAACGCCTTAACCTCTCGGCCATCACAGCTCACGTCTTCCAATGGTGTTCTGGTTGGACGAGGGTCAGGAGATAAATCACTGACAGATTTCATCGCCATGCTCATTCGTCATTTGTTGAGACAGTTTTATATAAAGTCTGTGGTTGAGACCAGGCTGCCTGAGAAGTCCAGGTTGGGTCATTCATGATTCTTCAACCAGATGACGCCAAAGTGAGGGTTATTCAGACCCTGTGGATAACTGGGGGGAAAACCTGGAGTTCACAGCTCACACAGGTCTTAACTCTCACCACTGACGGGAGCTGTGATGGCCTTACCTTGCAGCAGTAGGACTGCCAAACACATCCTAACACTCTCCTAACACTATCCTAACAATTCCTAACGATTCCTAACAAGTCCTAACAAGTCCTAACATATCCGAACGAGGTCTTAACATAGATCTGAAATTGGGTAAAACAGCCAATCAGTTCCTAAGAAACGATGTTGTGACGCATCCAATCAACAATTGCTACCTCGTCGCACGGTTGTCTGATTGGTGAGTGACCTTATCCATCATACAGCATATGAGAGGTTAAGGCGTTGGACTCGAAATCCAATGGGGTTTCCCTGCGCAGGTTCAAACCCTGCTCACAGCGATCGAGTCTAATGGCAGAGGAAAGAAATGAAACACTTATTTAATGTCTACTTTGGTCCATGTCCCATCCGCCAACATGGAGGGGGCGGGGCTTATGCCTATACTGTCTTACTCCTGATACGACCACCAGGTGACACCAAAGGATGGGACATTCTACGTCCTACAGGATGAATCAGGAGAAGAACTGCTCAGATTTTCAATGTTTCTGTGAAGCTTAAAATACTGATGCTGAGCTACACTTCTGGTTCTGATTGATTGGATCTGGGTGCTATATCTAATTTGGTCTTGGTCAGGGATCACATGGAGCTGTGATGGCCGAGTGGTTAAGGCGTTGGACTTGAAATCCAATGGGGTTTCCCCGCGCAGGTTCGAACCCTGCTCACAGCGAGAAACTAATGTCAGACTCTCACGTGCTTTAACATCAAACAGAAGTTACATGAGTAGTCTGAGGTCCAATATGCAGATAATATATCAAATAAATATATATATCGAATGTAATGGTTGTGTATTTATGTCTGTCGATGACCTGAAACTGAACCAAAGTTTATACCACCAGATACCATTAATCACTGTGAGCAGGGTTTGAACCTGCGCGGGGAAGCCCATTTGATTTCAAGTCTAAGGCCTTAACCTCTCAGCCATCACAGCTCACATCAGTGGTGAGAGTTAAGACCTGTCTTACTTGTGAACTCCAGGTTCTCAACAAATGACGAATGAGCATTTGGATCATCTATCCGGGTTCTGGTTGGAGGACGGTCAGGAGATAAAAAATACTTGCAGAGATTTCATCATTTACATTTACTCAACAGCTCAGACTAAAGTTTTGGATCTTATCAAATGAAAACCTGGAGTTCACAGGTCAGACAGGTCTTTACTTAAACCACTGATGTGAGCTGTGATGGCCGAGAGGTTAAGGCGTTGGACTTGAAATCCAATGGGGTTTCCCCGCGCAGGTTCGAATCCTGCTCACAGCGAGCGAATAAACGTATTTGTACAAACTCAAAGGTGTCTGATGTGTAACAGACACAAAATTCACATTAAATGATGAAAGCTGTAAAAGAAGGACTCTCATCCAGGCAACACTAACGGAGAACATCTTTCTGTCTCTGTAGACCGCCCTGCTGGAGGACTTGTGTCCCGAGCAAACAGAGTCCTTGGTCCTGCAGCAGAGGGCCGACGGTCTGTGCAGAGACCTGGAGTCGGTGCGTCAGGTTGCAGCTCAGCAGGCTGACGCCCAGCAGGCGCTGCTGGACATCAACAACAAGCTGGAGGCTGAGCTACGAGACTACAAGAGGCTGCTGGATGGACTGAGTCAAGAGCGGTAACATCAGTGGCTCTGCATGTTTGAATCTGTGTTTTGACTCTTTAATCTTTTACAGAGATCTGTTAAAAATGAAAAGAGATTTTTTTCAGGTACCTTGACGCAGAGGAAGGAGAATATTTTCAATAATGATTTCAAACCTCAAATGGCTTTTGTCAGGGCAGAAATAAAGACTGATCACACCTGGTTCACTTTACAGAAAACAAACATTAACCATTATTCCCAACAAGTTTAAAATATATATTAATACAGAGAATGTCTAGTCTGCTTTAATCTCTTACACTCACCTTATTGCTGCGATGCAGTGCAGACTTTACAAATCATGTCTGCATTTTTACTGCAGCTATAAATAACTCAAACCCTTTTCTAGAGCCTGCAAATCAGATTCACACTAAATGAAAATGAATGTGAATGTGTCTGAACATGTAAACTGCACATTTACCCTGCACCTACTGTAGCAATGTGAGGTTTAACAATTAATAAGATAGTTATTCTCCATGTGAAAAGCAACATGATTACTCAATTAATATTGACTAGCTTGATAGAAATAAGTCACTGTTAAAACTAAACTAAGCTAAACTTTGACCTCAATTTTATGTCCTGACAGAGTTTCAAGTCTTCCCATGTCTACCATCACATCTTTCTTTGGTTCAACCAGACCCGCTGCCTCCAGGCAAGTCACGCCGCACAGAGTATTCAGAGTTCAGGGAGGAACTCTTCAGACCATGGAGGTTCGGACTGTCTCTCAAGGTCACATCCGCACTGTCAGTCAAACACCTGCGATTATCCTGCTTTTAGAAACAGTGACCACAAATAAGTCAGTTGGAGTCCAGTGTAAACATCCAAGGAACTCACCACTGACATTGATTAACACGTCAAAACAGATTTCCACTCATTCCATCCACAACTGTGAAAACTTGAGAAAGGGAACTAATTCCGAAAAGACCACGAGGGAATCCATCCGTACCGGTCAGCTTATCCAAGGTTTAGACAAAGGAGTTGGTGTCAAGTCGTCCAAAATAGAGATACATCCTGCAACAACAGGATTTACAAAAATCATTCCTGGTTACGAAACAGAAATAAAGCAAAGACCAGACTTTGTAACACAGACAACAGCGTCTGATCCCGTCAAAAAAACTCCTGCAGCATTAAAGAAAGCAACAGAAGCTATGACCATACCTCAAATTAATCACATTAATGGCCACATCCAAGTTAACGAACCAGATCCTGACTGTCCATCAGAAACTGTTGGGAAAAGAGAGGACAATGCCCTTACACCACTTGGTGTGTCTGGATTCCACTGTGGTACGTCTGATGGGAGTCACGGTGATGTCTCCAGTGAGGTGATCCTGATGGATGACAGGGATGTAGAAAGGCAACAAAAGAAGGAGGACAAGGAAAGACTGGGAGTAGAAAGTGCTTTGCTTGTCCTGAGATTCGATCAGAATCCATCATTGTCCGATATGTCAAACAGCAAACAAAACAAAGTCCAGGATGCATTTGCAGGGTCCTCCATTGCATCTGATTCATCCAGTAGCCCAGTCAGCAACAATACTCTTGGGAGTAAAACTGCAAGTACTGAGATGATAGACTTAAAAATGAATACAGGGACATCAGTAATTGAGGTCTATGATAGCAAGGAGGTAAAGGAGGCTCCTATTGAGTCTGTTAATCAAGAAGTTCAAGAAGCCACAGAGTCAAAAAAGTCTACAAGTCTAACAGACTCTGGCGTGGCTTTGAATTCATCTGACACCGAAGAGCTTCTAAGTCCAAGAATGACTGAGGTATTTCTGTGTCCAACAGAAACAGCTGCATGCTTGGGTCCACAAGTAAGTCTGAACCTAGTTGACACAGATCAAGTATTTTGGCCAGTTGATATTGAAGACCAGATTAAAAGTCCTAATTTGCTTCTGAGTCCAAACGACCCAGAAATGTATCTCAGCCTGAATGAATCAGACACATGTTTGAGACCAGTTGAGACTAAAGATTGCCTGACTCCAACTGGTGAAGAAGAAGATGATGACGAGGAAGCATGTCTGAGTCTTACTGAGGCAAATGCACGTGTCAGACCAGTCGAGAAATACATTCTCTCAACAAAAGACGAAGGTCAGACCTTATTGTTTCGCAGAGAAAGCACTTCTCCAGAAGTGGGCAGACAAGCAGGAGTCAGCATTTCGGTGACAGATGGGGAGAGTTTGTGTTTTGGATCATTCACAGGTAAAGAGGGAAGTAAAGGTACTCTTCCTGATATAAACATCAACTCTATACCAACCAGTCAAAGGAGCGACCTTCAGCTGGGCAAAAGTCTTGGAAGCTTGGAGTTCAGAGGTACAGCTGACCGAAGTATCTTAGCAGAAAAAGAAAAACAGTCTTGTGTGGAAGGCCTGAATCAGAAAAGTGGAAAAGATGGAAGAGGTACCAGACACAGGAACAAAGATATGACCAACATTGCAGATAACAAGGTCCGAAGTCCAGGAGGCCGCAATAATTCAGGACGTATGGCTGGTGATCTTGCAGCTAGTGTTCCTGGCACTGCTGCAAATTCATCGACTATAGTCAGTAGTGACGCAGAACGTGCTATGACAGTGGGGCTACAGGCGAACAGGAGTGGCAGTGGAGAGTGTTTGCTTTATGGAGGCAGTTTGAGATTTACAAGAATGAGTGTACCCAGGGCAGGGAATGAAGAAAGTCAGACATTGTCCAAAGAGTCTGTGAAAAGCCGACCAGAAACAGGGAGGTTTGCCAGTAGAGGAAGTGGGGAGTGGATGGTTAATGGCGGCAGTCTGAGACGTAAAAGCAACCTGGATGCTGGTACTAGCTTACCCAGTGAAGAGAACAAAGAAAGCCTGTCAGTAGCCACAGACCCCATGAGAAGCCCACCAGAAAAAGGGAGGTTTGGCGGCAGAGATAGTGGAGAGTGGAGGGTTTATGGTGGAAGTACCGGACGTATGAGCAGCCCGGCTCGCAGCTATAGCTTACTCATTACAGAGAGTGGAAAAAACCCGTCAGTAGCCACAGAACTGGCAACCAGCCCACCAGTTGCACGTAGAGGAGGGAGATTTGGCAGTGCAGGGAGTGGGGAGTGGAGAGTTTATGGAGGAAGTACCGAACGTTTGAGTCGTGCCGGTAGTGCTAATGAAGGCCAAGTGATTAGTCCTCCGAGTAGCAACACAAGTAGTAGACCAAGACTGAGTAGTGTTGGTGGTGGTGGCAGGCTCAGCACAAGTGGTGTTGTAAGGCGCAGCAGGAGTGTAGGAAGTGCTGGTAAGCTAAGTAGCTCAGGTAGTGGTGGTAGCAGCTCACCTGGCAGCCACAGGATTAGCAGCTCTGGGAGATTCGTTAGCACTGGCAGTGGTGAATGGAAACCAGTTTACAGCTCAGCTAGTGGACGCAGGAGCAGCGTAGGGAGGTCGACCAGCAGCCAAAGAGCCCTCAGCCCTGGGGGCAAGATGAATGTAAGTGGGGGTAGCGGTGGGTGGCTCAACAGTGCAGGAAGTGGGTCTAAACTCAGTGGCTTGAGTAGCAACGAGAGAATCAGTCATCAGGCTGGAGGAAGGATCAGCAGGTCCTTTGGGAAAGGGAGGACCAATAGCACAGGGGGGAGGGTAATCAGCAGCAGCGACCGGCCAATCAAGAGCACTGGCAGCGGAGCTGGGGGCAACAAGGAGAGAATCAGTGTTTGTAAGATGGCAGCGCTGTCGATCTCAGCCGCGGGAAGGGAGCGAAGTCAGGACAGACAAAGACAAGCTGAGAGATTCAAACAACAACAACAGGTTGCAGGTGAGAACATCAACAACAACGACATTACAGAAACATACATGTAGTCACCGTTCTGGTTGAATCTTCTCTCCGTCCTCCATCACAGCTACTACTCCACTTGTCCAGCGATGGTTGACGACTGGCGTCGGCGTCACGAGCGCTCATCCCGATGGCCTTGATGACATCATGCGCCTCTGAGTGACAAACTCACATCATGACTCAAGACGGCTGCATTCACATTCAGTCAACAGTTGCATACACACACACACACATGAATAACAGAATAACAGAATGCTACATTCTGTAGAACTAGAATGTCTCTCAGTAGAGTGTATCCCTCCGCCGAGGTCAAAAGGAAACAGGAAGTTGTCTGATAACCTAAATGAAACATAAAACATATAGTCATTAACATTGGAGATAAAACAAGTGTAACACATATTTTAATTCTAACTACATCTAATGTTTCTGCTCATGAGAAATAAACTCAATACAATTTTATATAGTAATACAAACTATGTCGTCTAGAAAGGCAACAGTTTAATAAACAAACTTTTTGAAAAAAGCCAAATGTTTGTCTTTAAATGAAGACACGTCACATTTTCTCTTCACTGTATTTCATTCAAGACAGTTTCTGAGTTGTTGGTTTTTAATTCTGACTGGTTACAGTATGTTGAGGACTTTTATAGTTGTGTGATGAATATGTGATTGATTTATTTGTTTTGTCTGTGTCTCCTGTTCACGTTATATAATCACCACCTTCAATATTTACTCCTCTGTTTCATTCATGTTCCTCTTGATTTTAAACACTTTACAGTCACATCATTCAATTCAATTCAATTCAAATACTCATCATGAGCAAACAGGAGGCTCCAGCAGGAGGCAGCAGAGTCAACAATCACCTCAGCTTCTTAGACTATAGACTAGAGTGATTCCTAAATACAAGTATAAAAAAAAATCAATAATAATCAATAAAGCAATAAAATACATGTTGGGTCACTTTCCTCAGTGGTTCCTAACATCATCATCATGTACATGAAATATAGATTCAAAATGTCTCCTGAGGTGATGATGAGCGAACTGTGATGGAGGAGGACGAGGTGGCGGAAAATCACGGAGCAGAATCTGACAGCAACAACATTATTTGGTAGATTGAGATCGTGTGGCACAATCTGATTGGATTACAGAGAACACGCCCAGTCAGATGATCAGAAGTGTTGACTCCTCGCTGGTCACATGATCACGTCTTTCAACTGGTTGTCATTTTTCCCAGCTGGAATTTAAACGATCACTTTCACCCCCCCCCCCCCACCTGTCTGTCAAGTCTGGATCAATAAATCAATGATTTACGACCTCAGCAGCCTCGCCTGCCTCAGATATTTTCACACACAGAAACTAGGTGTGTCTGTCCTGAACATGGAATCTACCACATGGCCAAAAATAAAAGGACAGTGTCAGTGGGAAAAAAGAACGACATAAAGGATCAATAGGTGTTTTTATTTATGATGAGGAGAAACACATTGCTAATGAAAACACTACTGCAGGAATATTTCATGTGACATTTAAGCTAAACAGTGAAACAACTAGAAAGTCAATGACGAAAATAAACAATTCAGTATCTGTCCGTCATCTTCCTCCTCCTCTTCTTCCTCATAGCACAGTATTTACACATCACACAAGAGTCTCAACTTTATTAATCCCTGCAGAAGGACGGTTGAAAACATCAATCTGAAACATTAAAGGCTTCATGCATGAAAATGTATCATCTAAAACAACTAAACAACTAAATACTTTACACTGGGATGACACGTGTGTGTGTGTGTGTGTGTGTGTGTGTGTGTGTGTGTGTGTGTGTGTGTTTTTTCTTCATACATCACATATTGACGGCTCTGTTCCAACAGGCCTCTGGGAAATTTTTTTAAGTTAAATGTTGATGTTAAATGTTAAAGTTAAATTTTTAAGATAAAGTTAAAAGTCAAAGTTAAAAGTTAAAGTTAAAGTTAAAATTAAAGTTAAATGTTAAAGTTAAAGTTAAAGTAAATGTTAAATGTTTAATGTTAAATGTTAAATGTTGAAGTTAAAAGTTAAAGTTAAAATTGAAAATTTTAAGTTAAAAGTTAAAAGTTAAAAGTTAAAGTAAATGTTAAATGTTAAAATTGAAAGTAAAAAGTAAAAAGTTAAAGTTAGGGTTTGCCCTCACATTCAATATTTATAACACAACTTTTTAAAATTTAGAAATGTGTAAAAACTGAGCAGGAATAAATCAGAGAGAGACAGAACAGCAGACATTTCTGTACCTATATATTTATAAATTATTGTTGTATAAGTTGTTTGTTAGTTCCTTTTTAATTTAGTTTTACTAAAACTGAAGAAGAAAAATTTCACAACAACTCGACCAAATTAAATAGATACAACAAGTTTCCAGTAGATATGGAGTGAAATAACTGAAGAATAACAGTTACATTTACTCATGACTTTCCGTTTCCTGTGAAAGATCAACAGGTTTTACAAGTTCGGAGGCAGAGACTTTTCCTTCTCAGGTGAGAAACGTGCTGAAACATGAACAGAGACAAAGTCACTTTAACGACAAAAACGAACCAAAGAGCATGAATAACACAAAACAGGAAAAGTAAAACTGAACTGAGCAGGTTAAAGTTTTGTCTTTTTGTTTACAGTTTGTGTGACTAAGAGAGAGAGAGAGTGATGATTGATTGACTGACGGTCGTTCAAAGGCAGAAAAAAAGGTTTAATAAAAGAAAGAATCCGGGCGGCGTCACACCCTGAGGAGGAGGAGGGAGCGTCTGGAATCTGGTTACACAACACATAGATGTCTCTATTGTGTTTGAGCGTCTTTGAAATGATAGGAAGAGTAAATGAAGCGTCCACGTGGTTTTATAAATATGATTAATATGTGAATCAAAGTGAAATTTAAAAAATGAAGGAATACACAGCAGAGGGCAGAGGTCACACAAATGTTAGTTCTGAGAGCTTGTCCACCGATTGGACGGTACCAGTGTAGACTCACATCGAGATTGAACCATAAAGTCCTCAGGAAGATGTCTACTGATCAAGAGAAGTCGAGTCGCCCTCTGCTGGTCAGTACAGTTTCTGCTGCTGCGTCTGAACACTGAGCAACAAAACCCTGTGGCAGGTTCTGATCCAGGACCAGCTGCTCCAGAACCCGTTGCCACCACATCAACAACATCAACATCAGAACCGACGGATCAGGACTTAACACCACAGCAGCTTTTTAAACTTCTACTTTTAAAGATTCACTTTCTCCATGTGAAGGTTTCAGAAAACATCTCGCTGCAGCTGCAGCTGCTTTCGTTCAAGTTCTCTCAAAATGGTGGAGAGTTTGTTGCAGTTCAGACCAGTAGACCAGCGGAGTTCTGGTTCCGACTGGGGACGAGTAAACATCCCAAAAAGATGTTTACTCTTTTTGGAATGTGTGGAACTGGTTCTGCTTCACAAAAGTAAAGAGTAAATTGATAAAACTCTGCACAACCTTGTTCTTCTTAGAGGTTTACTGGAATCTGAAGGGGCCACAGAGACACACCTGTGTGTACCTGCAGGCAACAGCATCTTACGTAAGCCCCACCCCCAGCGCCAGGTGAGGGCGGGGCTCTCAGGTCGTGATTGGAGCTGCAGGCGGAGGATCCAGGTGAAGACTCATCCAGAAAGATTCATGAGCAGAGAGGAGAAGTGACGGACAGGTTTCCCTGAGGCGTGTGTGCGTGTGTGTTAATGTGTGTGTTTCTGTGGGTGTGAGTGAGTGTGTGTGTGTGTGTGTGTGTGTGTGCGTGCGTGTGCGTGTGTGTGTGTGTGTGTCTGTGCATGTGTGTGTGTGTGTGTCTGTGCATGTGTGTGTGTGTGTGTGTGTGTGCGTGTGTGTCTGTGCATGTGTGTGTGTGTGTGTGTGTGTGCGTGTGTGTCTGTGCATGTGCGTGTGTGTGTGTGTGTGTGTGTGCGTGTGTGTCTGTGCATGTGTGTGTGTGTGTGTGTGTGTGACAATGGCTGTCAGGGTGGATTCCAGCTGCCGGACGAGTTCTGCTGACAGACGTCAAGAAGGAAAGAAAGTGATTAAAAGAATATTTCTGGATCATCACCAATATTTAATTGATTCTGTGTTCCAACATGAGTGAACAAGTCACTTCCTTGTTCACCGAATTTATTCAAGTCAGGTCAATTTTATTTATATGGCACAAACAACAGGAGTTGACCAAAGTGCTTTACAATAAATTAAAATAAGATAAAAGTTGCAAACACGGTGAAATAACACAGGTGTTGGAGGAAAACATAAAAAACGTGATTGTGCCATAAAGACCCATATTTAATCTCAAGTCTCAGCGAGAAGAGGTGGGTTTTTAGCCTTAAAAAACTTCCACAGCTTTGGGACTGCGACTGAGAAGGTCCCTCCTGAGCTCCAGTCTGGTCCGAGGAGCAGCCATGAGTCTCTGGTCAGCAGAGCCAAGGACCGTGAGGAGGAACGAGTCGCGAGGAGCTCCGAGATATTGGACGGTGCTCGACCATTCGGAGCTTTAAGAACAAATAGAAGGATTTTAAAATTGATTCTAAAAGAGACTGGGATTCAATGAAGAGAGGCCAGGACAAGAGTGATGAGGTCTCTCTTCTTTTTCCCATCAGGACTCTGGCTGCAGCATTCTGGACTCACTGCAGGCGAGCAGGAGAGGACTGATTGATGCCGGTGTAGAGTGAGTTACAGTAGTCAAGACGGGAGGAGATGAAGGTGTGAATGACCTTTTCAAGATCTTTAAAACTGAGAAAATGTTTGATTTTGGTGATTGTACGGAGCTGAAAGAAGCTTGTTTTGATGATGGATTAGTCCTGTTTGTCCAGTATCACGCCCAGGTCACGAGCTGAAGGTTTGACCAGGGGAGCCAGGTTTCCCAGACTGCTACTTATGGCCTTAATGGACTCCGGGGGCCCAAACATCACAATCTCAATTTAGTTTTCATTTAGTTGGAGCATATTGTGGGCTATCCAACATTTGGTGTCAGCTAGGCAGTTCAGTAGTCTGGGCATACTGGAGTGGTCAGTGGGTTTGAGTGGGAGTCCAGTTGGCTGTCGTCGGCATAGGTGTGATAGCAGATGTTGTGTTTTTTTAAATATTTAGCTGAGTGGGAGTATATAAAGAAAGAAAAGAATGGGACCCAGGATGGAACCTTGAGGCACCCCACAGAATAACCACGCCGGGGTTGAAGAGGACCGACCCAGGTTAACCCCAACCTCCTGTCACAGAGGTAGGAGGTGATCCAGTCCAGAGCACGGCCTTTGCCACACTAAGGTCAAGCAGAATTAGGACTGCACACTCACCAGCATCGGCAGAGAGGGGCGGGTCGTTGTAGACTCTCAGGATAGCGGACTCTGTGAAGAGTTCTGTAACCAGACTGAAATTGATCTAGGATGTTGTTATGGTTGAGGTATGGTATTTATTTGGTGAGGACGACCTTTACCGGGTCTTTGGACAGAAAGGGTAGTTTTGAAATGGGTCTGTAGTTACTGACAAGGGCAGGGTCTAGGGTTATTGAGGCGTTTTATATAAAATAAGAGTTCACAGTGAAACTCAGTGTTGAACTGACGAACATCATATGATTCACCAACGACATGTTTTAATATTCAAACTTCACCCACTGATGAAATGCTTTTATTTTGGCAGAGCCTTCGTCTGCTCCAACTGAAGCGTCTCCTCTAACAGAACAACAAAGTGAACACACCTCTTTTAAACAAACAGAAATGAAATGATTATATTTAATGATCATAGAGGAGCTGGGTGTTGCACATACCTGTCAGTTCCCTGCAGCAAGCGAAGGCTGCAGATGATGGGAACATGCCTGCAGGAGAATTCCTCCACACAGCTCCACCCACCGGCACAAAGCAACAGCCTCAGGCCTCCGTTCATGCAATCACCATTATCACAATGTGATACTTCACACTGATGATTTTATACAAGTCAACTGATTTCAGCAACATGGAAAGACGTTGAAAGTCTCTTCAGACAAACCAACAGGGATTTAATCTCATCTCATCACATCTCATCTCATCTCATCTCATCTCAGTGTTGTGACCACCCCCCCAATCAGATTAAATAAGATCAAAATAAAAACATGAAACAACTGATAATGATGATGAAAGTGAGCAGCTGTTGTTTCTGACTGAAACACCACTGTTCTGATTAGTTTGGACTCATAAATGCAAAGTGAGAACAGAGACGATCACAGAGGTGCATGCAAAAAAAGTACATATATATATATATATACACAAACACACACATATATATATATATATGTGTGTGTGTGTGTACATATTTAAACATGGGTGACACGGTGATGCAGGTCAAGGCCTTTCTATTTGTGAGGCATCTCAAAGTATGAAGGATCTAATGGATGGATGTTTAAATCTGCAAATTAAACATATATTTACATCCACACGTCTGTCTGTCTGTCTGTTCGTGTGTCTGTCTGTCTGTCTGTCTGTCTGTTCGTGTGTCTGTCTGTCTGTCTGTCTGGTGTCACGGAGCCAGACAGAATCCGTGACGAATTGGGAGGATCTTGAGGATCCTGTTGATCTTGTGGGTCTTGTGGATCTTGTGGATCTTGTGGGTTTTGTGGATGTTGAGGATCTTGTGGATCTTGAGGATCTTGTGGATCTTGTGGATCTTGTGGGTTTTGTGGGTCTTGAGGATCTTGAGGATCTTGAGGATCTTGAGGATCTAGTGGATCTTGAGGATCTAGTGGATCTTGTGGATCTTGTGGGTTTTGTGGGTCTTGAGGATCTTGTGGATATTGTGGATCTTGAGGATCTTGTGGATCTTGAGGATCTTGAGGATCTTGAGGATCTTGTGGATCTTGAGGATCTGCGTCCATTGGTAATGCGTCTTGGAAATCAGAATTGAAACGAGATGTTCCAGACTACTGGAATTGACTGAGGCCAATCTCAAAATGAAAATCTACGGGTGTGTGTGTGCTCCAATGTTCTGTTGGGTTTGTTTCTGGTAACACACAACTGACCTTCCATGTCCCTTCGAGGGCTCTGTAGACTCTGGACAAAGGGGCGGATCTCTTTCTGTAACATTGTGAGACAGTTTTTTAACATGTTTACTGATTTCACAGAGAATAATTCAAACCATAAGACACGTTTACTGACTGATTCTGTGATGATTTGGTGTTAATCTAAATAAAACTGATGATCTAGTTATGAATGTGAATTTGCAATATACAGAAATCTGAACGTCGTATTAATCCACATTCAAACTTCCTTTGACACTTTGTTGACGTGTTAGAGCTGAAGGTTCGACGGGACGAAACCTCAGCGAACAAACTGACCGGAGCAGGAAAAACCTGATTTCATCCTGAAGTGTTTTTGCCGGTGATGAGTTTGTTTTATTAAAACCCTTCACAGCTTCTCTAAGTCTGATAATCTCGCATAAGCTCTGTGGCTTCTATCAATCCCCAGGCAGAGTTGAGCAGCCGACATGGGCCCGTTAACAGCTGCCAGTGGACCAGACGTGATTCCTCTTGTTTACACTGAAATTTAAATCAGTGGTTCCACCTAAATGTCTTCAGGTCTAAACTCGCTCCGACTCTCTCTTGTGTTTGATGCGATCGGGAGTTTTGGCCTTCAGATCCTCTGCATGTAAAACAAGCAGGTGATTAAAAAGGGCGAAAGGTGGATTCCACCTTTTCTTTTCTCAGACACACCCACGGCCCATTTGCCCTTCACGCGACGCTGGGAGCTTGTTTGTGGGTTAAACCGGGACAAGTGTCTCCACCCAGGCTTGGCACCAGCTCTCCATCCTCCCCTCTCCTCCCCCTCCTCCTCACACACTCATCTAACGGTATAAAACATCAGCCTCTCTCCGAGCTCTGCACTTTCTCCGCTCCAGCTGAAGCAGAGAGACGATCCTCCTCTACGCTCATCACCAGACAACAAGATGATGAACTTCAGGTCCGGTGGAGTCAACATGGGAGGCAGCAGCAGGTCCATGTACGGTGGCTCTGGAAGCAATCACGTCCGAATCTCCAGCGGCTCCATGTACTCCAGCAGCGGCGGAGGCGGCTTTGGCTACAGCTACGGTGGTGGAGGTGGCGGGTTCTCCTTCGACGGTGGTGCCGAAAGCATGGACATCTCCAGCAACGAGAAGGGCACCATGCAGAACCTGAACGACCGCCTGGCCACCTACCTGGAGAAGGTCCGGAAGCTGGAGGCGGCCAACGCCGAGCTGGAGCTGAAGATCAGACAGTTCCTGGACAGCAAGTCCTCGCCGTCGTCCCGAGACTACAGCGCCTACTATGTCACCATCGCGGAGCTGCAGGAGAAGGTAAGCTCACCTCGGACGAGTGAAGGTTTGGTCATGTGACAACATTTGTCTGCAGAAGTTGTGAAAACGTACAACGTCAGAATCCTGACAGCAGCCGAGCGTCTCCGTGACGCCACAATATAGTGTGTTCACATAATGTGAGTCAAACTGATCTGAGGTCGCACGGCAAGAAGAGCTGCAGACCACATGACCACAGACGCGACCTCAGGAATCGACTGTTCGGGCTCATTTCAGTTCCTGAATCAATATGATGAGACGCATCTGAAAAGATTTAAGAATAGAAAAAAGAAAAGAAAAAAGACAAATATGAATGAAGTGACATGCACATCGTGTAAATACCAGAGGGAGATTAGCTGCTGACAGGTAGAATCCCTCCGAACCTGTTGGACAAGAAGCAGCGGCTGATGATTTGATCATGTGATCAACAAAACGTCTCAATTTCAGACATCAATCTCTTTATCTTCACGTACACTTGAACATATCAGTGCTAAACTGACAATCTCACGTCTCTTCGCTCCAGATCCAGGAGGCGACTCGAATCAACGGTGGCATCTATCTGTCCATCGACAACGCCAAGTTGGCCGCCGACGACTTCAGGCTCAAGTGAGTGAATTCATTCTTTTCTGAGAGAAAGTTTAAATCTGAGTGTTTGGATCAGAGGAGGCAAAATAAATCTATGCTAATATTCTGTAAATAGAATAGAGACTTTTTATCATCAACTCACACAAGATCTCTGCGTCAAACATACTGACTGTATATGAAGACGATCAGAGACTGTATATGAAGACGATCAGTGACTGTATATGAAGACGATCAGAGACTGTATATGAAGACGATCAGTGACTGTATATGAAGACGATCAGTGACTGTATATGAAGACGATCAGAGACTGTATATGAAGACGATCAGTGACTGTATATAAAGATGATCAGTGACTGTATATAAAGATGATCAGTGACTGTATATAAAGACGATTGCCGACTGTATATAAAGACGATCAGTGACTGTATATAAAGACGATTGCCGACTGTATATGAAGACGATCAGTGACTGTATATGAAGACGATCAGTGACTGTATATAAAGACGATTGCCGACTGTATATGAAGACGATCAGTGACTGTATATGAAGACAATCAGTGACTGTATATAAAGACGATCACTGACTGTATATAAAGACGATCAGTGACTGTATATAAAGACGATCAGTGACTGTATATAAAGACGATCACTGACTGTATATAAAGACGATCAGTGACTGTATATAAAGACGATCAGTGACTGTATATAAAGACGATCACTGACTGTATATAAAGACGATTGCCGACTGTATATAAAGACGATCAGTGACTGTATATGAAGACAATCAGTGACTGTATATAAAGACGATTGCCGACTGTATATAAAGACGATCAGTGACTGTATATGAAGACAATCAGTGACTGTATATAAAGACGATCGGCGACTGTATATAAAGACGATCAGTGACTGTATATGAAGACAATCAGTGACTGTATATAAAGACGATCGGCGACTGTATATAAAGACGATCAGTGACTGTATATAAAGACGATCGGCGACTGTATATAAAGACGATCGGCGACTGTATATAAAGACGATCAGTGACTGTATATAAAGACGATCGGCGACTGTATATAAAGACGATTGCCGACTGTATATAAAGATGATCAGTGACTGTATATAAAGACGACTAGCGACTGTATATAAAGACGATCGGCGACTGTATATAAAGACGATCGGCGACTGTATATAAAGACGATCGGCGACTGTATATAAAGACGATCAGTGACTGTATATAAAGACGATCAGTGACTGTATATAAAGACGATCGGCGACTGTATATAAAGACGATCAGTGACTGTATATAAAGACGATCAGTGACTGTATATAAAGACGATCAGTGACTGTATATAAAGACGATCACTCATGTCCTCCTGCAGGTTTGAGAACGAGCTCGCCATGCGTCAGTCGGTGGAGGCCGACATCGCCGGGCTGAGGAGACTCCTGGACGAGCTGACTATGTCCAGAACCGACCTGGAGATGCAGATCGAGGGTCTGAGGGAGGAGCTGATCTTCCTGAAGAAGAACCACGAGGAGGTCGGTGGTCTCTCGGGTCTTAATCCGCTGGTCAGACTCAGTAAACACTCGGCCCTCACCTGCTTGTCCTTGCTGCTGTTGGTCTGTAGGAGCTTCTGTCTATGGGATCATCGATGAGTGGCCAGGTGAACGTGGAGGTGGACGCTGCCCCACAGCAGGACCTGACCAAGATCATGGATGAGATCAGGGAGCACTACGAGGCCGTCGCCGTCAAAAACCGCAAAGAGCTGGAGACCTGGTTCCAGTCCAAGGTGAGCTCTTGAACAGAGTTTAGTTGTTTTCCAACTGATCTGGTGGAAACATGAGTGACAGAGGTTTTGTGTTGAGGAGGATTTTCTGTCTTCTGTGTTGTGAAGATCTTGTCGTTTCCCTCCGCACAGATGGAGTCACTGAACAAAGACATCGCGGCCAGCACAGAGAGCGTGAACACGTCCAAGTCGGAGCTCACAGACCTCAAGCGGTTGTTGCAAAGCCTGGAGATCGAGCTGCAGTCGCAGAACAGCATGGTGATTATCTCAGAACACGCGTTCACGTCCAGCGTTCTTCTGAGGCGATAGATAAACTGACCCTCTGGTCTCCTCTCAACCTCCTGCAGAAAGCCGGTCTGGAGGGAACCCTGAACGAGACGCAGAGCCGCTACTCCATGCAGCTGTCCATCTACCAGAACCAGGTGACGATGCTGGAGGAGCAGCTGGTGTCGCTGAACGCCGACATGGGCCGACAGTCTCAGGAATATCAGATGCTGCTGGACATCAAGACCAGACTGGAGATGGAGATCGCCGAGTACAGGAGGCTGCTGGACGGAGAGGGCGGCGGCGGCGGCGGCGGCGGCGGCGGCGGCGGCGGCGCCAGGTGAGACGGGTTGGGTTCACAGCCTGTAGATCAATGTCGTCTGATAGTTTGTTAGAATTTTCAGGTTTCACAAGGTTTGCAGACAGACGAGTCGAGGAGGCAGACGAGCAGTTTATTCTGATATGTGGTTCACAACACCAAGACGAATCAAAGTGCATATGTGTGACAACAGTGCAGTTGTAACCACTGTCTACGAAACAGGCGCATTCTCCTTCTACAAGTTCAGAGATGTTTGTCACATGAACATATCAGACGTTTGTCCAGTCATCATGTTGAGGACAGACGATTAACTACCTCAGAAATACAATAGATTTAATAAATTCCAGTAACATAACCACAAATAAATTGCTTTTAAATAATGACATTGGACTTATTTTTGTGTCCATATCTACATTTTTATCTTCTTGTCTTGTGAAAACGTCTTGTTTTCAATTTTAAAAAACTATTTGATTCTTTGTCAAATAAATGTTTTACTCAGATACACGAGCACTCAGCATCATCATCAACATCGTCATCATCAAGACAGCTGATATTAAATTCACTTGAAGGAACAGAAAAAAAGCAAATCAGCCTTTTCCACAAACATGTGAAAAAAATAACTTGATAAATTAATGCTGACGGTTTCAGAAACTACAGAAACCTGAGGACAGAGGCTTTTTTCTGCTTTTTAAAAATAATTTTGTTTAACACGACCGTTCATCTGAATATCAACTTCACATTCAACAACTATCTCTAAATGTTATTTAACCCTTTTTGTATTCACCTTGATCCTGACGTGACTCTTTTGACAACAATGAGTTAAATATCAACAGGTTTTATTTTCTTCCATCAAAATAACAAAACTCTGACTGTGATGTCCGTCTCTCTCCAGCTCCTCCTCCATGTCCATGTCCAGCTCGTCCTCCTCCACCGCGGTCACCGTCCCAGCCCCGGCCCCGGCGCCGACCTCTACCACCACCAAGAAATTCATCACCATCGAGGAGGTGATGGTGGACGGGGTCGTGGTGAGCACCAAGGAGACCGTCGTCGATGCCTAGACAGCACCAACAGGGGGCGCTGTCACTGCCCCCGCACAGGAGTAAAGACGTAAATAAAAGTCTGCTGAGGTGCTTCAAAATGAAATCTCGTCTCTCGTGTCTTTTGTCCAAAGATGCTGCAGTTCTTCTAATGGCCACTAGGTGCTGCACCACGAAAGGAGTTCTCTAGAGTTAATGAGGTTCAGGAATCAAATCATTTTAAATTAAAGTAGTAATTTATGATCAAAGTCACTTTATTTTTAACATTAAAATCTCCACAGATAATTTAACTTCCGCTCATTATGGACCGAGAAATGTTCGTGTGGCTAAAGGCAGCAACCATATCTGACCTTTAAGAAAATTTTCTCACTTTCAGAAGATGTTATAACTAATCTTCATCTAAAAAAACTCACTTTCATTGTTCGGATGTTCCAGAAATGAAAAGTTTATTCTCTTCAAATACGTCCTTGTTCATTAAATGTCCCTAACTTTCAAAAGTATTTCATTTTTAAAAAATGTCCGAACCTTCCACAAACAGAACCGGTCTCATCTCAAGATAATATCCTCATTAGGCGACGATGTAGAGTCAGACACAAGGTCACATAGAGGTCGACCTCCAGTGAAACTCTTCTGTCAGTCGGAGTTAATGATTCACTTCACGTCAACATTACAGGGGGACGGGCGTCTCCATGGTGATGACCATGGAGACGCCCGTTAGAGAGTCGAACCCGGTGCGAAGGACGAAACCCAGAGGTCGGAGGAAACGGAATATTTACTCAAGATGTTTAAGAAAACTATAGGAACAAACTGGGGATCAGGAGGTAGAGAGGGCGGTCCACTAACCAGAAGGTCAATGGTTTGATCCCATCAGTCCTTTTTGTACCATGAGGACAATATCAGCGTGTCAGGATTTCTTGGAATGTGAAGAAGAAGAAAAAAAAACTGAATGAAAAAATGAATTAATCACATTGACAATTGATCACTTCCTTCAAAGTTTAGGAGTTAAAAAAATGTTGCAGTGCTTTATTAGTCAACTGGCTGATAGAAATAACATCATTAAATAAGAATTTCCCATAGTGCAATATATTATACAATTATTAGTATATATCTGAAAGGAGCATTTCTGCACGTTTGAATGTTTTATTGACGTTACGCTATAAATGGAGCTGTCCACAGGTACTGAACCTTGTTGGTCACCTCTTGATCCTAAGTTATGTATCCTGAATATTGACCAATTTTGTGCTCTCAAATGATAGAAATCTTTACTTGGCGTTTTTACTGTTAGAGGCTCAAGGTGTATTGCTATGGAAAAACCGACTGTCTGTGGAACCTCTGAGTGAATGAATAATACATTTGATACGATTGATAAGATCCTGAGGGACCTTTGATCAACATATAAATAAAATATAATGTAAAAGGTGCATTTTTTTTTTACTATTTATGTTATGTATGTGATGTTGTGTAACTATGTGATTGAAAAAAACTAAACTAAACTAAACTAAATACAACAGTCGAGTCGAGTTAAGACACAGGACACTGCAGCAGACCACGATCTGCCGAGTGAACTGGAACCACTGGAACCACAGTGCAGTAAAAAGTACTGATGTTGTGCAGTAGAGGAAGAAATAAGGGAAATACTCAATTACTTCCTGCAGACGAGCACATGGACGCTGCAGGAGGTTTTTTCTGTCTTCAAATCTGCCTTGACTGAACGTTGAGTGTGGTTATAAGGTTTGGCCCTTTGTCCTAAATGTACTCAGACAGAGACAGAGGGTTTCTATGGAGACAGACATTCTGTCGGTTAGATAAATAAATTTGATTCTCAGAGTTAAATACATCACTCTGACTGGGAAAGTGAGGTTTTTTGGGACACCATGCACTGACCACTAGTTGATCTGTGTAACAAACCTGTAATCAATCCGGTCTCCGGCTTCCTGATTCAACTGCACCAGTTTTTCCATCACAATTTTTTATAACTATGATTCTACCAGGTTACACAAGGGTGAAGGAACAGCTTCATACTTTCAGCTGCAGGCTTCATATGAACTTAGTGACTGTGTGTGTTGTCACAGCAAACAGCCTGAGTGAAGGGCTGCGAAGAACAGGAGGAGGGGTCTGCAAGATACCACACACACACACACACACACACACACACACACACACACACAGGTGGGTACATGCAGAGGAATCCAGGTGAGGTTTTGAGGCTGACGAGGGTCGAGGGTCTGAAATGTGCACAAATGTGATCTGATCAGATTCCATCAGGTTTACAGAGGACGGGTCACCTGAGCCACGACATCACATCATCACCTGAAAGAAGCTTCACTCACAGATAACAGAACAAACAGAGGAGCTGGTTTCACATTGTGCAACAGACCTGCACTTAAAATTCCTTCTGTGATTCGCCCGTGGATGTTTATCATCGTGTTGCTTTGCCCTGAGGCGAGCAGTGTGTGTGTGTGTGTGTGTGTGTGTGTGTGTGTGTGTGTGTGTTTGTGTGTATGGTGGTGTGTGTTGGGGTGGGGGCTGCCTCCTCCCCTCTCTCACTTTCAGGAATCATAAAAGGAGCTGGACACAGTCTCTCCAGCACTCCCTTCTCTCCATCCAGAGCAGGCAAACTCCTCCACCATGGCCTCCTACTCTCGCTCCTTCTCCAGTGGAAACCGCCTCGGGTCCATGAGGGCCCCCAGCGTGTACGGTGGCGCCGGAGGCTCCGGTGTCCGCATCTCCAGCATGAGCGCTGCCAGGAGCTTCTCTTCCGCTGGTGGTGCTGCTGCAGGAGGCGGCGGTGGCTTCAACCTGGCCGACGCCGTCGTCAACACAGACAACAAGAAGGCCGACATGCAGAACCTGAACAGCCGCCTGTCCATCTACCTGGACAAGGTCCAGAAGCTGGAGGCGGCCAACGCTGACCTGGAGCTGAAGATCAGGCAGTTCCTGGAGAACAAGACCAAACCTCAGGGCCACGACTGCTCTGCACACCAGCTAGTCATCAGTGACCTGCAGGACCAGGTGAGACCAGTTTCTATCACAAAGACTCAGACCACGTGAACAGAGTGAGAAAAGAATGTCTGAAAATAAAGATGCTCCGTTTTGTCCTCACTGACATGAATCGTCCCGAGGCAGATTAAAACACAAATAATCTTTCGGCCACACCGAAAGCATGATGCCTTACCTTTTTTTTTTATTCAGATCTTAGGTGCCACCCGTAGGAACGGAGCCCTGTACCTGGCCGTCGACAACGCCAAGCTGGCTGCTGATGACTTCAGAGTCAAGTGAGTAAACGAGCACTGGACATTTACAATAGTCATTAGAAGCTGCAAATAGACTTGAAACATGTCCAACAACTTAGCTTAGCTTAGCATAAATGCTGAAACAAAATGAAGCAGCTGATGTGACCGATGCTGCTGCCACAGGTTTGAGAACGAGCTCGCCATGCGTCAGGGCGTGGAGGCCGACATCACTGGGCTGAAGAGACTCCTGGACGAGCTGACTCTGGGAAGATCGGACCTGGAGATGCAAATCGAGGGTCTGAGGGACGAACTCATCCAGCTCAAGCTGAACCACGAGGAGGTCGGTATGAAAGTGCAAACTGAAAGAAATTAGCCATAGTTCATTGTGAAATAGTTCAACCAGTGACATTTGGAGGACACATTCATCAGAGATTAATTATGTTAAGAACCTAAATTAAATAAAACAAATCCAAATGTCATCAGTATCTTTAGTCAAGGTTGCAAATATCTGTATTAACACTGAATCTCAGTTTGTTATTGAGACAGCTTCAGAAATTTTTCAAGTCCAAAGTAATGTTTTAAACTGCAGGTCTGTTTGAATAATAAAACCTCCAAAGGATTTAAATTTACAATCATTATTAAAATGAAATTAAAACATTGAGACAAAGAAACTTGGGTTTATTTCCCAATGAACAATTAAATAAATATTTTCTACAAATTGAATTGACGAATCTCTGGATGTTTTCCGGCAGGACCTGCTGCATCTACGGGCTCAGATGACCGGGCAGGTGAACGTGGAGGTGGACGCCGCTCCTCAGGTGGATCTGAGCAGCGTCATGGCCGAAATCAGGGAACACTACGAGGGCGTTGCTGCCAAGAACCGCAGAGAACTGGAGTCCTGGTACAGTGCCAAGGTGAGCGCCACAAACCCTTGTATATCAAGAAATGCTTAACTAGACTGTGATAGGATGAGACCCATGTCAATCAAGACAAATATGCTCCCAAATTGACTTATCTTCATAATGTAATGATATTCAAAAGCATTACCAAGACACACTCCCAAAGACATGCTGCTTTGCTCTGTAAAAATATTCTAATCCTGTATTTTAAGAACTCATTCAAGTACAGTAATGTTAAGGAAACAAATTAAATCACTACTTGTCAAACTGAAAAGAATGTGAGTTTTTAAAGTTCAAAAGTGTGAAATAAAAATGACACAGCAGAGTGTCATCTGCATACAGGCGGATTTATAGCAGACTGACCTTCCTCTGACTTGATTCCTAACATGTTTTATTCATTTTTTGTTGCTGTTATAGACTGATGAGATTAATAAGGTGGTCGCCGTGAGCACAGAGTCTCTTCAGTCAACACGCTCCGAGGTCACAGAGGTCAAACGCACGCTGCAGGGTCTAGAGATCGAACTCCAAGCGCAGCTCAGCATGGTGGGTTTCTACCGTTTCTTGATCCTTTTTCATTCTGATTGAGCAGAATCTGCAGATCTCCTCACGCTGTGTTGTACTCTCTGTTAGAAAGCGTCTCTGGAAGGAACTCTCGACGACACCAACAGCAGATACTCCAACATGCTGGCGGGTTACCAGAGGCAGGTGTCCGCCCTGGAAGAGCAGCTGGCCCAGCTGAGGGCGGACCTGGAGCGTCAGGGGCAGGAGTACCAGATGCTACTGGACATCAAGACCCGGCTGGAGCTGGAGATTGCAGAGTACCGGAGGCTGCTGGACGGAGAGATGTTGAGGTGAGTCAACCATCAAACTGGGATATATCCGATATCGGATATCTGCTGGTCAGCACTGTGATGCAGCGACAGAAAAGCTATCGCTAAAATAAACTTGAGTTAATGAGTTAAAACGGCTTCTTCTTTCTTGTGTGTGACTGTCAGAAGCTTTTTGAGCCTGTTGATCAGAGAAGGTAACTGGACTCTTGTTTCCGTTTCCCTGCAGCTCATCTTCCACCACCACCACTCGAACAGTGGTGGTCATCACAAAGGAGTTCATAGATGGCGAAGAGATCATCAGCACGACTGAATGAGACGACAAGCATATGCCAACCGTTCTCAGAAATACTTGAATAAAACACTTCTGATCAACTGAGACGTGTGTGTGTGTGTGTGTTACTAATTTTACAGATCCTAGTATTTGATATCATATACTGGATGTTATCAAACCATGTGGCAGGACACTGAAGGCTCATCTCTGTGCCACTAAACCATTAAGTGCGAATAAAATGAATTTGTTCTTAAATACCTTTGATTTAAGTCTACACCTATATCTCATTTGGTATTCGTGAATCTACGATAATGTAAATGAGCTTCACAATGACACATATATGACAAATCAGACAGACATGTCAAGAAAACTGACTCTGGACATGAAGAAGAAGAAGAAGAGTGAATTCTACAGGTTGACCTACAAGACAATGTATCAGAATGATAATGTAGTTCATGATTCTCTTTCAGAAACAGAAATAGAAATTGTCTACGTTATCAAACAGCTAATAATGTGTTGCTGATGTTAGATAAACCTTGGTCCGGACTGTAAATAAAGATGGACGACATGAAGCTAATTCATCCTGATCGCCCCCTGGTGTCTGGCTGCAGTACAGGTCACAAGCCCCTCCCCCTGGTGTCTGGCTGTGTTCATGTTTCTGATCACTGACTCATGATTGGTCAAGAGCATGTGTGGGGGCGGGGCCTCTCCACGATCACTGCTGCACAGTCTCAGGGTTTAAATCCATAGGTGGAGGTGAAGGAGGTGGTGTTGAGAAGTTCAGTCGTCATGATGACCACTGTTCCGCTGATAGTTACTGCCCAATCAATAATCAATATCCACCACATAGATTCATGTTTTTAAATATAATGAATCAAACGCCTGACGTCTGAGTCTCTGGAGCTGTATGGGCAACAGACGGACGTGAGTCTGACACTCGTCAATGTGACGTCACCAACTGAACCTGGTCCAAAATGAGCCATTGAGTTCTGACAGATCGACTTTGTGTCTGAGCCTTGACATTCCTGTTCCCTGTCGCTGTTGTTCTTCTTCTTTTCTTATTTTAGCCACAGACTGTTTATAAAAAGTGACGTAGACTCCGGGTCCGAACGTGTGTGAAGCCTGTGTTCTGTGTCCTGACCAGCAGAGGGCGACTCTATGAGAACATGACTCGACTTCTCACTTGATTCATAACGTCACTAAAACATTTTCCTAAGGAGTTCAAGTCTTCTTCAACACATGATGTTCATTTTGTACATTATGGTCCAGTTACAGTCACACAGACCATAAAGCACCGGATGTGTTGGGGGCGTGGCTGCAGTGTGATTGAAAGCTGGCACTGTCCAATCGGTGCAGGTCGCAGGTGAAGGTGGACGAGCTCTCAGTCGGGCCACACCCTCTCCATATATGGTTACTCACAAAACAACGAGACGTAATGTTGGTCTGAGTCCGTTGCTTTGTAACATCTGCCAGAAGGAGATGTTTTCACCGCTGTTAGTGAGTTAGTTAGTTAGTGAGTGAGTGAGTGAGTGAGTGAGTGAGTGAGTTAGTTAGTGAGTTAGTGAGTGAGTGAGTGAGTTAGTGAGTTAGTTAGTGAGTGAGTGAGTGAGTGAGTGAGTGAGTGAGTGAGTGAGTTAGTTAGTTAGTGAGTTAGTTAATGAGTGAGTGAGTGAGTGAGTGAGTGAGTTAGTGAGTGAGTGAGTGAGTTGGTTAGTGAGTTAGTGAGTGAGTGAGTGAGTGAGTTAGTGAGTGAGTGAGTGAGTTGGTTAGTGAGTTAGTGAGTGAGTGAGTGAGTGACTTAGTGAGTTAGTTAGTGAGTTAGTGAGTGAGTGAGTTAGTGAGTGAGTGAGTGAGTTGGTTAGTGAGTTAGTGAGTGAGTGAGTGAGTGACTTAGTGAGTTAGTTAGTGAGTTAGTGAGTGAGTGAGTGAGTGAGTGAGTGAGTGAGTGAGTTAGTTAGTTAGTGAGTTAGTTAATGAGTGAGTGAGTGAGTGAGTGAGTGAGTTAGTGAGTGAGTGAGTGAGTGAGTGAGTGAGTTAGTTAGTGAGTTAGTGAGTGAGTGAGTGAGTGAGTGAGTGAGTTAGTTAGTGAGTTAGTGAGTTAGTGAGTTGGTTAGTGAGTTAGTGAGTGAGTGAGTGAGTGAGTTAGTGAGTTAGTTAGTGAGTGAGTGAGTGAGTGAGTGAGTGAGTGAGTTAGTGAGTTAGTTAGTTAATGAGTGAGTGAGTGAGTGAGTTGGTTAGTGAGTTAGTGAGTGAGTGAGTTAGTGAGTGAGTGAGTGAGTGAGTGAGTGAGTGAGTTAGTGAGTGAGTGAGTGAGTGAGTGAGTTAGTTAGTGAGTTAGTGAGTGAGTGAGTGAGTTAGTGAGTGAGTGAGTGAGTGAGTGAGTTAGTGAGTTAGTGAGTTAGTTAGTGAGATAGTGAGTGAGTTAGTGAGTGAGTGAGTGAGTGAGTGAGTTAGTGAGTGAGTGAGTGAGTGAGTTAGTGAGTGAGTTAGTGAGTGAGTTAGTGAGTGAGTGAGTGAGTGAGTGAGTGAGTTATTTAGTGAGAGAGTTAGTGAGTGAGTGAGTTAGTGAGTTAGTTAGTTAGTGAGCGAGTTAGTTAATGAGTTTGTTAGTGAGTAAGTGAGTTAGTGAGTGAGTGATTGAGTTAGTGAGTGAGTGAGTGGGTGAGTGGGTGAGTGAGTTAGTGAGTGAGTGAGTTAGTGAGTTAGTTAGTTAGTGAGCGAGTTAGTTAATGAGTTTGTTAGTGAGTAAGTGAGTTAGTGAGTGAGTTAGTGAGTTAGTGAGTGAGTGAGTGAGTGATTGAGTTAGTGAGTGAGTGAGTGAGTGAGTGAGTGAGTGAGTGAGTGAGTTAGTGAGTTAGTTAATGAGTGAGTGAGTGAGTGAGTGAGTGAGTTGGTTAGTGAGTTAGTGAGTGAGTGAGTGAGTGAGTGAGTTAGTTAGTTAGTGAGTTAGTTAGTTAGTGAGTGAGTGAGTTAGTGAGTTAGTGAGTGAGTGAGTGAGTGAGTAAGTTAGTGAGTGAGTGAGTGAGTGAGTGAGTGAGTTAGTGAGTTAGTTAATGAGTGAGTGAGTGAGTGAGTGAGTTAGTGAGTGAGTGAGTGAGTGAGTGAGTGAGTGAGTTAGTGAGTTAGTGAGTGAGTGAGTGAGTGAGTTAGTTAGTGAGTTAGTGATTGAGTTAGTGAGTGAGTGAGTGAGTGAGTGAGTTAGTTAGTTAGTGAGTTAGTGATTGAGTTAGTGAGTGAGTTAGTGAGTTAGTGAGTGAGTGAGTGAGTGAGTGAGTTAGTGAGTTAGTGAGTGAGTGAGTGAGTGAGTGAGTGAGTTAGTTAGTGAGTTAGTGATTGAGTTAGTGAGTGAGTGAGTGAGTTAGTTAGTGAGTTAGTGATTGAGTTAGTGAGTGAGTGAGTGAGTTAGTTAGTTAGTGAGTTAGTGAGTGAGTGAGTGAGTGAGTGAGTGAGTTGGTTAGTGAGTTAGTGAGTGAGTGAGTTAGTGAGTGAGTGAGTTAGTGAGTGAGTGAGTGAGTGAGTTAGTTAGTGAGTGAGTGAGTGAGTGAGTGAGTGAGTGAGTGAGTGAGTGAGTGAGTGAGTTAGTGAGTGAGTGAGTGAGTGAGTGAGTGAGTTAGTGAGTGAGTGAGTGAGTTAGTGAGTGAGTTAGTGAGTGAGTGAGTGAGTTAGTGAGTTAGTGAGTGAGTGAGTGAGTGAGTGAGTTATTTAGTGAGAGAGTTAGTGAGTGAGTGAGTTAGTGAGTTAGTTAGTTAGTGAGCGAGTTAGTTAATGAGTTTGTTAGTGAGTAAGTGAGTTAGTGAGTGAGTTAGTGAGTTAGTGAGTGAGTGAGTGAGTGGGTGAGTGAGTTAGTGAGTGAGTGAGTTAGTGAGTTAGTTATTTAGTGAGAGAGTTAGTGAGTTAGTTAGTTAGTGAGCAAGTTAGTTAATGAGTTTGTTATTGAGTAAGTGAGTTAGTGAGTGAGTGATTGAGTTAGTGAGTGAGTGAGTGAGGTAGTGAGTTAGCTAGTGAGTTAGTTAGTGAGTTAGTTAGTTAGTTAGTGAGTTAGTTGGTTAGTTAGTTAGTGAGTTAGTTAGTTAGTTAGTTAGTGAGTGAGTTAGTTAGTTAGTTAGTGAGTTTTACTGACTAATTATGTGATGAGAGAGATTTAATACAACACAAAATTTGGATCTAATTTTAAATGTGTTTTTATGAGGAGAAATGTATTAAATCTATTTATTTTCGACTTCCATCTGCATCCTGAACTGTGAAACTATCCTGAGTGTATGTGTGTGTTTTACAACCAGTCCAACAGGTCACAGAACATTTCAGGGTTTTTTTTCTTAACAAATGATTCATGTGTTTTTTCTACATCTACATTATGTTTATGAATATGAAAGTACATGAGTTTTAGAAAGAGATGGGAACTAAAGTATTATAGTATAACTAAATACAGATATAATTAAAGCATACACTATATATTTATTATAGTATCAAATCAAACCTTTCACTTCAGTTCAAAGGGACAGAAACATTTTTCTATGTTGTTGTTTTTCTCATCAATGTATTTTCAATTTGCCAAGAAGGAAAAAAAGACAAAAAATATTTTCTAATCCTTTTTTTTTTCAGAGATTTGTGTTTTGTTTTATTTTTGCTATTTACTGTGAAACACTGAACAGTTTCTCATCTTTCGGCCCAAAAGCATTCATGCAGGGTAGGGATCTGAAAAGAAAAAATCTTGTGTTTGTGTCGGTAACTTTTCTACAATTTGCTGAAAAGGACATTGTGTTTTTTCAGTGAACGTTCACAGCGACTCTGACGTTTCCAGGAGAATTCTTC
Organism: Scophthalmus maximus; assembly: GCF_022379125.1. Classification (NCBI taxonomy): domain Eukaryota; kingdom Metazoa; phylum Chordata; class Actinopteri; order Pleuronectiformes; family Scophthalmidae; genus Scophthalmus; species Scophthalmus maximus. The sequence continues at coordinate 20,362,911 of NC_061531.1, forward strand.
GCTCCTCCAACGCCTCTGTGGATGCACCTGAGGCGTTCACAGGTGTTTGAAGACGCCTGGACCTCGGGGCTTCATGTGGACAGACAGGTGACAGGACCCCCCCCACCTGCTGGTCCCGGCCCCGGGGGCAACACTGCAACCCCCCGGCATGTTTGGCATCTCAACCTGACTGACCACCACCACACCCTTCCCTCGTTTGGAGGCATAAAAGGAGCCGACATCCCAGCTCATCTTCACTCTCCGCTCAGAGCCGACGACCGCCGACGACCAGCAGCCATGACCTCCTTCTCCACCAGCAACAACTTCATGTCCTCCTCCTTCGGCCGCCGTGTCGGCAGCGTCTACGGCGGCGCTGGAGGATCTGGGGTCCGTGTCTCCAAGGCCTCCTACTCCTACGGCTCCTCTGCTGCCGCCGCCGGTGCCTCCGCAAACGTGGTTGACATCAACAAGAAGGCCACCATGCAGAACCTGAACGACCGCCTGGCCTCCTACCTGGAGAAGGTGCGCTCCCTGGAGAAGGCCAACGGCGAGCTGGAGCTGAAGATCAGGCAGTTCCTGGAGAACAAGGCCCGGCCGGAGGGGCACGACCTCACCGCCTTCAGCATCCGCATCAAAAAGATGCAGGAGGAGGTGAGAAGGTCTTTACCCTGAGTTCAGCCTGGCAGGCGGCGCCTCACGCGCAGGCTCCGGGGGACCAGGGGTCCACATGTCATGAAGCTTTAACGTTCAGATACAATATGATAAATGCTGTTTAGTTACATTCAACCCGTTTATCTGTGGCGACAAAAGGAAAAAACGCTGAAAAGAAATCATCTGCAGACTTTAATCTGTGCAAATGTCTTTTTAATTCAGGAGTTTCAGACACTTTCTTCAACAGGTCTCTGCTGCAGCACTCGAGGCGTCAAGGGAATCGAGTCGCAGCTTCACTCAAATGAAAAGACACGGTGTCGACCTCAGATTCTCCGACAGCCACTGAACTAAGTTTTCTGTTTCTTAAACATTAGAACATGAAAAGCTGCTGAAGAAAGTCTCTGACTGAAAAAAGGCGAATTAAAAAGATATTTGCAGAGATTATGATTTTTCTCTGACGCGACTCGACTGTTTGATCGTGTTTGTTCCAACGAAACTGTCACAGTGAAAGTTTCCAGGAACAGTGACGTGAACATGTCCAACATGTCAAATGTTCAGTTTGTTCATGCAGATGATTTCAACAGAAACTGGTGTGTGTGTGTGTGTGTGTGTGTGTGTGTGTGTGTGTGTGTGTGTGGCTGGGGGAGGGTTGGGTGTGGTCAGGTAACAGGTTCTATCACCTGACTGTCTGTCTACAGTTTATGAACAAATTCAATTTAACACTTTACTTTATGTTTTATAACTTTGTCTTTTTTTAAAAATCATTAGACATTTGTTTCAAATCTTTTTGTCTTTTAGCTTTTCAAAGTTGTAAAGTTTTGAAATAGTAATACTATTTTTGTTTTTTAACGTTTTTTGAAAAAGTGAAATTCCTTAGTATTAAAAGTATTTAAAGTTTAAGTTTTACCAGAACTCTTTTTATTTAAATTTGCTTCTTCACCACGACTTCCTGTCAGAAGGAATCAATGTAATTTTTAATTCAATAACTGAAAAAACCTAAAAGCTTTAGTTTTTTGATTTAGGTAAAACTCATTCAAATAAATATTGTTGATTTTTAAGGGACTCAAATTTATTTGAAGTCATAAAATCTTACGTTTTGTGTTCTATAAATTTCAATAGATTTAGATTTTTAAGTCGTATAAGTTTTCAAACACTTATTGTCTTTTTTATATTCTTGCTTTTATTTTTTACGACAAACACTTTCAAGAACCTGTGAGCCCCCTGGTGGCCACGTTGGAGAACAGGAAAAAGTCCATGAAACCTTGAATCTAAACTCTTCTTCCTGTGCTCAGCTCTGCCACGCCGCTCGTGGAAACGCGGCCCTGGTCCTCGCCATCGACAACTCCCAGCTCGCCACCGACGACTTCAAAGTCAAGTGAGGAGGAGAAACACGTGGCGTGATGTGATTCGATGATCTGATCATCTGAGGATTTGTCTTCAACTTAGCGTTCGCTCACTTGCAGGTACGACAACGAGATGGGCATGCGTCAGTCGGTGGAGGCCGACATCGGCGGGCTGAGGAAGGTTCTGGGCGAGCTGACCGTGGGCCGCAGCGACCTGGCCATGCAGGTGGACGGTCTGAAGGACGAGCTGCTCCAGCTGAAGAGGAACCACGAGGAGGTGAGTCCAACAAAACCACAAGAAATGATAATGACGAAGTAAAGACGGACGTTTGACCGGTGTCCTCGTCCTCCCTCAGGACCTGCTGGCTCTAAGGGCGCAGATGGGAGGCCAGGTGAACGTGGAGGTGGACGCCGCTCCGCAGGAGGATCTGAGCAGCGTCATGTCCGGAATCCGGGAACATTACGAGAACGTCGCCACCAAGAACCGCAAAGAGCTGGAGGCCTGGTTCCAGACCAAGGTGAGACCAGCGCTCACTGCTGCCCCCTGCTGTCCACTACCTTCAATATTAATATCTTAAAGTTTTATAAGTTAAGTTTCAGTTTTAACTTTTATTCTGTTCATCTAGTTTTTCACATTTATACGTCTTTTCTTTTGTTTTTCAGATTTAAGTCTTTAATTGTATGTTTGTAACACGTTGATCTAATTTTTTGTTTAACAAGTTGAACATTTTCATCTTTCTTAAGGTTTTTTTTCAATTGTACCTTTTGAGTTTAAACATATAAGTTGACTTACAAGTCCTAAAAAACTTTTAAGATTTTTAGTTCTGGGAGCAGAGAGTCGCTCATTGATGCTCGGAGGAGAATCATGTGTTGAGACCAAAAGCTCCAGAACAGCTGCGACAAGCAGACAACCCTGGTGCTGGTGGAGGTTCTTTGTTCTCGTCCTCGATCTGATACGTTTGTGGATCTGCAGACGGCCGAGCTGAACAAAGAAGTGTCCGTGAGCACCGAGACTCTGCAGATGTCCAAGTCTGAGGTCGGACAAGTCAGACGAATTCTCCAGAGTCTGGAAATCAAACTTCAGGCTCAGATCAGCAAGGTGAGAAAACACAACCATCTCCACAGAACGTCTGCGGCCTCTTTGTAGGCGTAAGAGTAAACGGGTCGTGTCCGTCCACCCTCCCCCGACAGAAAGCTGCTCTGGAGGGAACTCTGGCCGAGACCAAGAGCCGCTACGGCAACATGTTGGCCGGGTACCAGGCGCAGGTGGAGGGTCTGGAGGAGCAGCTGGCCCAGCTGAGGTCCGACCTCAACAACCAGAAGGTCCAGTACTGTGAACTGCTGGACATCAAGACCCGGCTGGAGCTGGAGATCGCCGAGTACAGGAGGCTGCTGGACGGAGACGCCAAGAGGTTGGTCTGCACGGCTCCACGCGCCTGTACAGTACTGTACATTACAATACATTACTGTACACTAATCGATCAACAGACGTCTACAGACACAGGAAACACGAAACATCCCAGATCAACAGTTTCACTTTTTCCCCGAGCTCAGACGTCCAGCACCTCTTGAAATGTCCTGTATATATAATATATATATATATATATATATATATATATATATATATATATATATATAATATATATATATATATTTATACTGTACATATTGTAAATACATACGTGTGTGTGTGTGTGTGTGTGTGTGTGTGTGTGTGTGTATACACACAGTCCAGAAAATGTTCAGACTGGTTGTAATAGTGAAAATATATAGATTTTACAGTAACGTCCCAGATTAAATTAGCATTATTATTATTAACATTATTATTATAATTGATGAACAGAAAACATACAATGAACTTGATCCAGGGATAATCTAAGTAATAATCTATGATATCAGAAGGTATAATCGATCACATGGAGCCTTTCTGAACTTTCTGCAGTTTGATTTTAATGATTCAAAATTAAAGTATTTTTAATAATTTTCACATTTCTCTTTTTTTTTAATTCACAACATGGATATTTTTTATTTATTATTGGACTTCTACCTCTGATGTCACCGCTCGCTCTCTGTCTGACATGAACAGACTGTAGGACGGTGTGAACACCTTGTTTCACAAAATGAAAATATTTAATCATTGATTAAGACTCCAACTGTACAAGGTGTCACGCAGTGATGAAAAAAAACAGGTTCCATCAAATCAAACCATGAAACTCAATAATCTCAGATTTTGTCAGTGTTTCTGATCTCATGTGGGAATATTATTTAAATCTGCTTGAGTCTGTTTGGAACAAAGGAAAGAAACCAGAATTCAAATATATATGTATTCATATAAATACTGATATTATTTCTGTGTTTCTGTAGCACCACCACCTCCACCATCAAGACGACCCGCGTGGTGACCATCGTGCAGGAAGTGGACGCCGATGGAAATGTGGTGACGACCAGCAGTTAAACTGTGACCAGTAATAATCAGAGATCCATAATACTGTTATTCCATAATACTGTAATCAGAGATCCATAATACTGTAATCAGAGTCAGTAAAGTCTGTGCTTCAATAAAAAAACGTCTGACATCATGTCTGTGTCTCGAGTGATTTCATCTCATCAGCTGGTGAATAGTTATTAAAGTTATTAAGACAGAGAATCAGTTTTCTTCACATTTCAGTCACAACGGGAAGTTCCAGATAAACAAGTAAAAAGTTTATTATTGATGAGAAAAGTTATGATCAGGTCGAGATTTGTATTGAGCACAAAACAAAAAGAGAAAAAGTAACGAGAGAGAAGAAAAAGAAAAATTTGTATATGAAAAAATAATGAATAATTTCAAAATTACAAAATTAATGACAAAAAATTGATAAATGAAAAAAGCAATAAACAATGATAAACATTAATAAAGGAAAAAAAGAATAAATAAACATTCATAAAAAATCATTAATAAAAACAAAAGATGAACTCAATGAAAAAGGAAATGATTAAAGAGAGACCAGAACCTGAGCAGCTGATTGGCTGATTGTCAAAGCTGAGGCTCCTCCTCTTTAAAACATTGAGCAGACCAGGGGGGGCGCTGTTTCACCCATTTTAAAGGAAAATATGAGGATATACCAAAACAAATGTTTGGAGAAAGTACTCAATATTTAATATTCAATATGATATATTCAATATTCAATATTCAATATTCAATATTCAATATTCAATATTCTTTATTCTTTATTCCATATTCCATATTCCATATTCCCTATTCTATATTCTATATTCTATATTCAATATTCAATATCCAATATTCTATATTCAATATTAAATATTCACTACTCCTCTGGTTAAGTGAAAAAAAAAATGATACTGTAAAAAACAAAGATGTCAATTGATCTGTATCATGAGCTTTGTTCATACAAAACAATTCATTGGCTCACTGAAATAATAATTGACAGATTCATTGTCTCTGGACGTATTTGTCATGACAATACATAAATAAAGCAAAGTCACTTCCATGTGTGGCCAAAGTTCATATTTAAAAATGATCAGGGACATCATCAGCTCACCGTCACTGGGTTAATATGAAGTGTGGGTGAAGACAGGACCTGCAGCAGGAAGCAGAAGGTCCACTTTGCAGGCAGCTTCCTGTTCCGTCCAGATTGTCTACAGCCGCAGCATCCGTCATGACCTCCTCCTTCATGTCTCGCACCTCCTCCTCCTCCAGGTCGGTGACGAGCGTCGGCGGCGCCATGATGGCCCTCGGCGGCGGCAGACTGGTGTCGTCTGTGAGGTCAGGCAGCGTCTACGTGGAGCAGGAGGCGAAGGTGTCCGCATGTCCTCTGCCTCCGCGGGACGCCTGGGAGCAGGAGGAGCGGCGGTCAATGAGAGCGTCATCGGCAACGAGAAGTTCACCATGCAGAACCTGAACGACCGCCTGGCCTCCTACCTGGCCAAGGTGGCGGCGCTGGAGAAGGCCAACGGAGAGCTGGAGCTGAAGATCAGGGAGTTTGTGGAGAGCAAGGTCGGCCCCACCACCCGGGACTACAGAGCCTTCTTCAGCACCATCGCTGAGCTGCAGGGCAAGGTGAGCGTCCTCCTCCTCCTCCTCCTCCACCTCCTTCTCCTCCTCCTCCTCCTCCTCCTCTTCCTCCTCTTCCTCCTCCTCCTCCTTCTCCTCCTCCTCCTCTTCCTCCACCTCCTCCTTCTCCTCCTCCTCCTCTTCCTCCTCCACCTCCTTCTCCTCCTCCTCCACCACCTCCTTCTCCTCCTCCTCCTCCACCTCTTCCTCCTCCACCTCCTCCTTCTCCTCCTCCTCCTCTTCCTCCTCCACCTCCTTCTCCTCCTCCTCCACCTCCTCCTCCTCCTCTCACCTGTCTGTCTGTCTGTCTGTCTCTCATGTGTCTGTCTGTCTGTCCGTCTCTCACCTGTCTGTCTGTCTGTCTGTCCGTCTCTCACCTGTCTGTCTGTCTGTCTCTCACCTGTCTGTCTGTCTGTCCGTCTCTCACCTGTCTGTCTCTTACCTGTTTGTCTGTCTGTCTGTCTCTCACCTGTCTGTCTGTCTGTCTCTCACCTGTCTTTCTGTCTGTCTCTCACCTGTCTGTCTGTCTGTCGTCCGTCCGTCTGTCTGTCTCTCACCTGTCTGTCTGTCTGTCTGTCTCTCACCTGTCTGTCTGTCTGTCTGTCTCTCACCTGTCTGTCTGTCTGTCTGTCTGTCTGTCTCTCCAGATCCATGAGGCCATCAGGGTGAATGGATCCGTCCACCTCAGCATCGATAACTCCCGTCTGGCTGCGGACGACTTCAGGACAGTGAGTTCTAAGCCCCGCCCCCTGGACATTTACACATGGTGACCTCCTTGACCTCTGATCTTCCTCCTGCAGGTTTGAGAACGAGCTCGCCATGCGTCAGTCGGTGGAGGCCGACACCGCCGGGCTGAGGAGACTCCTGGACGAGCTGACTATGTCCAGAACCGACCTGGAGATGCAGATCGAGGGTCTGAGGGAGGAGCTGATCTTCCTGAAGAAGAACCACGAGGAGGTCGGAGCTTCACATCAGATGATATGATATGATATGATATGATCTGATATGATCTGATATGATATAATATAATATAATATAATATAACATAACATAATATAATTCAAAATTAAATGAGTTTTTCATCTCAAGTTCATTTTTGAACTTTAGCACCAAATGAAATGAAAAGCTCATAATATGAAATTATCTTTTTTTAATGTTTACAAATCTCAGTTTGCCCAGACGTGACCGTCTCTTCAGTACCGACGGTCCTCTAGCGCCCCCCAGTATCTGAGCTGCTCATTACACCAGACACCATGAACCTTCAGGTTTTCAATATGAATTATTAATCATCAGTTTCAGGTGATCCACACGGTACACATTTTAGTTTTGTTAACTTTTTCATGTAAAAATGTTAAAATTTTAAACTGTAAAACTGTGGCGGATCGTTTTTATCAAGAATCTAAAAACTGCCAAAACACAGTGTGTGTGTGTGTGTGTGTGTATGTGTGTGTGTGTGTGTGTGTGTGTATGTGTGTGTGTGTGTGTGTAGGAGCTGCTGGCGATGCGAGCTCAGTTGAGCAGTCAAGTGAACTCGCAGGTGGACGCCGCTCCGGGCGTCAACCTCAACAAGATCATGTCTGAGATCAGAGAACAGTACGAGGCCGACGCCACCAAGAACCAGAGGGAACTGGAGAACTGGTTGAAGACCAAGGTCTGTTTACCCTTCTGTTGACCCGTCTGTTGACCCGTCTGTTGACCCGTCTGTGTCTGTTTACCCTTCTGTTGACCCGTCTGTGTGTCTGTTGACCCATCTGTGTTTTCATTGAGCCGTCTGTTGACCTGTCTGTGTCCGTTGACCCGTCTGTTGACCCGTCTGTTGACCCGTCCTCGTGTCTGTTGACCATCTGTGTGTCTGTTGACCATCTGTGTCTGTTGACCCGTCTGTGTGTCCGTTGACCCGTCTGTTGACCCATCTGTGTGTCTGTTGACCCGTCCTCGTGTCTGTTGACCATCTGTGTGTCTGTTGACCCGTCTGTGTGTCCGTTGACCCGTCTGTTGACCTGTCTGTGTCCGTTGACCCGTCTGTTGACCCGGCTGTTGACCCATCTGTGTGTCTGTTGACCCGTCCTCGTGTCTGTTCACCATCTGTGTGTCTGTTGACCCGTCTTAGTGTCCGTTGACCCATCTGTGTGTCTGTTGACCCGTCCTCGTGTCTGTTGACCGTCTGTGTGTCTTTTGACCCGTCCTCGTGTCTGTTGACCATCTGTGTGTCTGTTGACCATCTGTGTCTGTTGACCCATCTGTGTGTCTGTTGACCCGTCCTCGTGTCTGTTGACCATCTGTGTGTCTGTTGACCATCTGTGTCTGTTGACCCATCTGTGTGTCCGTTGACCCGTCTGTTGACCCATCTGTGTGTCTGTTGACCCGTCCTCGTGTCTGTTGACCATCTGTGTGTCTGTTGACCCGTCCTCGTGTCTGTTGACCATCTGTGTGTCTGTTGACCCTTCTGTGTCTGTTGACCCATCTGTGTCTGTTGACCCGTCCTCGTGTCTGTTGACCGTCTGTGTGTCTGTTGGCACATCTGTGTGTCTGTTGACCCGTCTTAGTGTCCGTTGACCCATCTGTGTGTCTGTTGACCCGTCCTCGTGTCTGTTGACCGTCTGTGTGTCTGTTGACACATCTGTTGCAGACTGAGGTCCTGAACAAGGAGGTGACCTCTCAGACGACGACCCTGCACTCGACCCGGACAGAGGTCAACGAGGTCAAGCGTACGCTGCATTCTCTGCAGATCGAGTGTCAGTCGGCAATGAGCATGGTGAGGTCATCATCATCATCATCATCATCATCATCATCATCATCATCAGAGACACAGATATTGTTGAGTTATTTCACTGCCTCACAGCCACCAGGTCCCGTTCTGATAATTATTCTTTCAAAATGGTCACAGTAAGGATTTCACTGTGGTTCAGTTTCCTGTCAAACGACAACGACACATTCAAACATGAAAGGATTCATAAAGATTCATAAAAATGAATAAAGATTCATAAATATTCACAAAGAGTGCTAAAGAATAATAAAGATTAATAAAGAATAATATAGATGAATAAAGAATAATAAAGAATAATAAAGATTAATAAAGAATAATAAAGAATAATAAAGAATAATAAAGATTAATAAAGATTAATAAAGAATAATAAAGAATAATAAAGAATGATAAATATGAATGAATGAGGAGGTCGTGACTCTTCTGGGTGTTTCTCCTCAGAAAGCGTCTCTGGAGTCGTCTCTGGCCGAGACTCAGAACCGTTTCTCCCGACAGCTCGGTGGATTCCAGCTGCAGGTGAGTTTCATCTCATCACCTGCTGAGTTTGATGGAAACCTGAGAATCTTCTTCCTCCTCTTCCTCTCGTCCAGGTGACGATGCTGGAGGAGCAGCTGGTGTCGCTGAACGCCGACATAGAGCGACAGTCTCAGGAATATCAGAGGCTTCTGGACATCAAGACCAGACTGGAGATGGAGATCGCCGAGTACAGGAGGCTGTTGGACGGAGAGGCGGCCGGCAGGTGAGGCGGCGTCGCCTGCTGGTCGTCCTGGTCCCGTCCCCGAGGTGCCGTCACCGCGGTGCCGCCCCCTGCTGGTCGTCCTGGTCCCGTCCCAGAGGCGGCGCCCCCTGCTGGTCGTCCTGGTCCCGTCCCCGAGGTGCCGTCACCGCGGTGCCGCCCCCTGCTGGTCGTCCTGGTCCCGTCCCAGAGGCGCCGCCCCCTGCTGGTCGTCCTGGTCCCGTCCCAGAGGCGGCGCCCCCTGCTGGTCGTCCTGGTCCCGTCCCCGAGGCGCTGCCCCCTGCTGGTCGTCCTGGTCCCGTCCCCGAGGCACCGCCCCCTGCTGGTCGTCCTGGTCCCGTCCCCGAGGCACCGCCCCCTGCTGTCGCCCTGGTCCCGTCCCCGAGGCACCGCCCCCTGCTGGTCGCCCTGGTCCCGTCCCAGAGGCGCCGCCCCCTGCTGGTCGTCCTGGTCCCGTCCCAGAGGCACCGCCCCCTGCTGGTCGTCCTGGTCCCGTCCCCGAGGCGCCGCCCCCTGCTGGTCGTCCTGGTCCCGTCCCCGAGGCACCGCCCCCTGCTGGTCGTCCTGGTCCCATCCCCGAGGCGCCGCCCCCTGCTGGTCGTCCTGTGATTGATCCCTCTCCCTGAGCGTTGTCGGTTGAGCAGCCTGTCAGAGTTCTGTTAGCGCCAGCGGCTCTGATAGGCTGTTTCACGTCTGCGACCGGGACAGATTTAATACTTGCACGTATCACAGGTGAGATAATCCTCATCGTCCCTCTGGGCGTCGTTTTTCATCTCACCTGCAAAGATCAGACATGAATACTTGTCAACTCTCGGAGGAGAGATTACACAACAGTTATTTGACTCTGGTGGTTTTTCTCAGGTAAAGTTTCAAGGACAAAAGAAGCAGAATGTTTGTGTTAGAGCAGCGTTACAACAATAACCACATAAAAAGAAACATCTGTCAACATACTGAACTTTAAGTGTTTGAGACGCGTCTCTGAACCGTTAAACGGTGGCTGGATGTCCTGCAGGTGTATGGAAGCCTGGAGGGGACACACCACATGACTTGTGAGGACGTTGCATGAACCTGCAGTGATTCCCTGGAGGTTCACAACCTCAAACTGTCGAGGGGAAATTATCAGAGGAGAGAAACTCAGGAATGTGTTTCAACATCAGTTTGTTCTCACGTCTAGAGACTCGCAGGTGAAACGTCTTCGCGCTCAAATGAAAAGTCCATTTTCCTAAAAAAATACCGTCCCAGAATGTCTTTACATCCCAACATGTCCACACTTCTTAGAATTATCCATGAATCTCATCTCTTTTCAAAAATGTCTCCCGGTGCCAAAGTTTGGCCTCGTCCCAAGTGAGGACACTTTTTCAAGAAACGTCTCCACTTCCACGAGATGTTTCTACACAGCTCTCGTCCTCCGACACTGTCCTCTACGGAAGAGTATCGGGGACAGACAAGAGAAAAGAAATGAGTCGAAATGTGGAGATTCAAGTTGAAACGTCCCTGAGCGTCGTGTTGTGGCTCCAGTTCGGATGTCACTCATCCACGTCAACTCCCGGTTGCAGAGCTACGTTAGCTTCAGTCGCTGCGCGGCTCAAAACTCACTGACGGTTGTTTGCAGTTGAACGTCGTCTCTTATTTCACGTGTAACAGCGGTTCCCTGGACTTACATAAAAAATCGGTCCTTCTTTTCATCATGATCCTGTTCTGTGTCCAGAGCAGTGTGGTGACCCTCGACCTTCATGTGATTCACCTCCCTCACGTTTTAACTCTGAACTCTGCAGCTTCCAGCTCCGAACACTCAGAGAATCATCGTGTCTGATTTTAATCTCAGTGTTGACGAAAGGGATTCAAGATTCCTGTTAGAAGGATTCTCTCTTGGCTCGTGTCCCGAGCTTCCTCGCAGGTTTGTGGGAATGGGTTCAGTAGTTTTGACTCCTGAGGACAGGAGAGAAAACATTGATGGAGGTTATTAGGAGGTTAGGAGGTTATTAACATGAAATTAAAATGCAGGCTCATGTTTTTACAACAGTGAAAAACAGGTTTAAAATGTTTCAGGAGCAAATCACATGAAACCTCGTCTGAACAAGAACAAACCTCTGGTGAACGACAGCGAGCTGAGAACACTTTCTGATGGAAAACGATGAATTTGATAGATGAGGCCAGTAATGTTACACAGTTGATGCAATACAACAGGCATCCAATGACAATCAATCATCCGATCAGTCTGATGTGAAGATGTGCAGCGACTGGTTGTTGCAGCCGCCGGCGGCTCTGTGACCTTTCAGCCGCAGAACGAGTCAAATGTAAAAGTAGCCATGATATTTAGTTTGACAGCTGGCCCGGCCCCCGCCCCGGGCCAGCTGTCAAACTGATCGTAAATACAAATCACTTATTGATCTGACAGTTAGCAGCAGCATCAGGTATACACACCAGGCGTCACTTTTCATATCCACGTTTCACTCTTGGGCTAAGAGTTTAATGTGAGTCGTTACTGACGTGAGCGTTACTGACGTGAGCCGTTACTGACGTGAGCGTTACTGACGTGAGCGTTACTGACGTGAGCCGTTACTGACGTGAGCGTTACTGACGTGCGCTTTACTGACGTGAGCCGTTACTGACGTGAGTGTTACTGACGTGAGCGTTACTGACGTGAGCGTTACTGACGTGAGCGTTACTGACGTGAGCCGTTACTGACGTGAGCGTTACTGACGTGCGCTTTACTGACGTGAGCCGTTACTGCCGTGAGCGTTACTGCCGTGAGCGTTACAGACGTGAGCGTTACCGACGTGAGCGTTACCGACGTGAGCCGTTACTGACGTGAGCGTTACTGACGTGAGCGTTACTGCCGTGAGTCGTTACAGACGTGAGCGTTACCGGCGTGAGCGTTACCGACGTGAGTCGTTACCGACGTGAGCGTTACTGACGTGAGCCGTTACTGACGTGAGCGTTACTGACGTGAGCGTTACTGACGTGAGCGTTACTGACGTGAGTCGTTACCGACATGAGCGTTACCGACGTGAGTCGTTACTGACGTGAGCCGTTACTGCCGTGAGCGTTACTGACGTGAGCGTTACCGACGTGAGCCGTTACTGACGTGAGCGTTACTGACGTGAGCGTTACTGCCGTGAGTCGTTACAGACGTGAGCGTTACCGGCGTGAGCGTTACCGACGTGAGTCGTTACCGACGTGAGCGTTACTGACGTGAGCCGTTACTGACGTGAGCGTTACTGACGTGAGCGTTACTGACGTGAGCGTTACTGACGTGAGCCGTTACTGCCGTGAGCGTTACTGACGTGAGCGTTACTGACGTGAGCCGTTACTGCCGTGAGCGTTACTGACGTGAGCGTTACCGACGTGAGCGTTACCGACGTGAGCCGTTACTGACGTGAGCGTTACTGACGTGAGTCGTTACCGACGTGAGCGTTACTGACGTGAGCCGTTACTGACGTGAGCGTTACTGACGTGAGCCGTTACTGACGTGAGCGTTACCGACGTGAGCGTTACTGACGTGAGCCGTTACTGACGTGAGCGTTACCGACGTGAGTCGTTACCGACGTGAGCGTTACCGATGTGAGCCGTTACTGACGTGAGCGTTACTGACGTGAGCGTTACTGCCGTGAGCGTTACTGCCGTGAGCGTTACAGACGTGAGCGTTACCGACGTGAGCGTTACCGACGTGAGTCGTTACTGACGTGAGCCGTTACTGCCGTGAGCGTTACTGACGTGAGCGTTACTGACGTGAGCGTTACTGACGTGAGCCGTGAGCCGCTACCGCCGTGAGCCGTTACCGACGTGAGCGTTACTGACGTGTGCGTTTGTGTGTGTTCCTTCTACCGCCAACTTCTGTGTCCAGAGGTGAAAACAAAAACAACAACAACTACAACAACGTTTCTTTCTGTCACTGCGTCTACTGATGTTAGCATGCTAAGCACCTAGCTATGCTGTGAACTGAACGATGGCTGCAGCTGTTGGTCAGCGAGCGTCTCCACCGCCTCCCTTCTGAAGGCGGAGCTTACAGGTGTATGAGGTGTTAAACAGCTGTTAGCCTCTGTCAGCTGTGGATGGTGTTAAACATGAACTTGTCCACTTAACTCAATATTTTTAACAATTGACTGGAACTGTTTCAGTGTAACAGTCGGATCATGACTCTGTTAGAGTTCAGGCAGAGATGAACTCCTGATCAGCTGGATTCTGTTGGGACTCGAGAAGAGACGGATCGTGTCCCAAAAATTGGGTCCAGACATTTTTCCGGAGTTTGTGTTTCACATATGACAAACGCAGCCGCAGTTGATTCTCTCGTACAGGAAACGTTCTGCGGACAGAAAACAGACGAGGAACCTGTCGTAGGTGTTGACTGACAGATGGTGTTTAGAGCTGAGGCTTGGTCACAGTTCAGACCAGTCAGCAGGGATGAAGTATGAATGTTGAATCAAAGTGCCTCTGAGCAAGGCACTGCACTCTACCCCCCGACTGACCTGTACCGCTCAGACAAATGTAGGTGAAACTCGTTCGTCCTCCGTTGACTTGGTGATTCTCTGTCGTTCCATGGAGCATTACTGTGACACTGAGGATTAAACTACTGAAACTCGAGACCCAACTGTCCTTCAAGTCAATCATCTCACACTCAGAGAACCCGTCCAGTAAATCTGTCTGATACTTTGGTTCTGGTTTGGTTCTTGTGGTTCTGGATCATTGACCTGTGACCTCACCTCAGAGCTGAATGAGGCTTCAGTCAAATCTACAACCTGGTTCCAGATTCTGTTTTTTGTCCAAGTCCCAACAGAAACCAGCTGATCAGCACCTTTACTCATGAACTTTAACGGATCTCAACAGTTAGCAAAGGTAAATGTCTACTAGCATCTCACAACAACGGATCACAGCTTCAGTTCCTGCTTCGTCTTTCCTCGTAACATGTTGCTCAAAGATTAAAACTAACATGGACTTCTTCATGGCTACAAGTGAATAATCAAAGGGGCAGTAATGATTCTGTTAGATTCGGATGATTTTACCGCTCTGTTCGGAGCTCCAACCAGCAGAGTCGTAGCGACTGGAGCTCGAGTCCCTGCAGTGTTGTGAGGTCGCAGCATCCAGGGCTGCACACAGAACCTGAGGGAATATTCACTGAATGTTACAGAAGTGTATTGGATTGAAATGCTGACCCAGGGTCCTCTGCCCCTTCAACAGGAGAACCTGAGCTTCATCTTGCTGATGTGTCACTGAAACCATGTGACAGGACGTTCGATGGAACGTAGCTTTTACCTGCATGTGTGAAAAGACCTTATAGAATCTATAAATACACATGGACCTGCAGAGACATTAGACAGTAAATCTCTGCTCTGGCTTCAGGGTTGAATCTTCGACATGTACCAGCAGATCAGAGCCCGTCGGTTGGATTCACGTTCATTCCTCACAAACAGCAGATCAATAAATCAGCTGTGAAACAACTAGTTATCTAAACTCGGATCTGATGTTGCTTTCTTTCATCTGAGATTTGTACCGGTGGTTCATAAGAGAAGAAACAAAGTAACATCAGATCCGAGGTCAGATTACGAGTCGATTTGTCGATCAACTGATAAATCGATGGACAAAAACAATTCCTTCAGCAACAACTTTCAAAATCGATCGATCGCTCAGATAAACTCATCAATAGAATCATTGATCGTCTCTACAGCTTCACAGAATGTCTTCTTCGCCTGAACTTTCTGTGACACGATGGATTATTAATGATGAAATGAGGAAAATAATAAAGTTTATTATTCTGTCTACAAAATATATAGTTGATTCTCATTTAATTCTATGGCTCATTGTGTCAGAATCTAATACTCACACCTCGTATGTTCTCAATATCTCAATCTTTTACTTCCACTCGCTTCCTCTAGCGGAAGGTTCCTCCTGGTTCTTTCTCCTCCAGAACTCCTGAACATCTGCAGGTAAATTACTTCCTGTCCTGACTCACAGTCCTTTAATTCCACATCTCCATGTTGTTGGTCAGAATAAAACTTATATGATGAGAAGCATGTTGGTCGTGCACATTCTGACTCAGGGTCTACACCAGGGTCTACATCAGGTTCTGTATCAGGGTCTGTATCAGGGTCTGTATCAGGGTCTACATCAGGGTCTACACCAGGGTCTGTATCAGGGTCTACACCAGGGTCTGTATCAGGGTCTACATCAGGGTCTACACCAGGGTCTACATCAGGGTCTACACCAGGGTCTACACCAGGATCTACATCAGGGTCTGTATCAGGGTCTACACCAGGGTCTACACCAGGGTCTACATCAGGGTCTACACCAGGGTCTACTTCAGGGTCTGTATCAGGGTCTGTATCAGGGTCTACATCAGGGTCTACACCAGGGTCTACACCAGGGTCTGTATCAGGGTCTACACCAGGGTCTGTATCAGGGTCTGTATCAGGGTCTGTATCAGGGTCTACACCAGGGTCTACACCAGGGTCTGTATCAGGGTCTGTATCAGGGTCTGTATCAGGGTCTGTATCAGGGTCTACATCAGGGTCTACACCAGGGTCTGTATCAGGGTCTACACCAGGGTCTGTATCAGGGTCTGTATCAGGGTCTGTATCAGGGTCTACATCAGGGTCTACACCAGGGTCTGTATCAGGGTCTACACCAGGGTTTACACCAGGGTCTGTATCAGGGTCTACACCAGGGTCTACATCAGGGTCTACATCAGGGTCTACACCAGGGTCTGTATCAGGGTCTGTATCAGGGTCTGTATCAGGGTCTGTATCAGGGTCTACATCAGGGTCTACATCAGGGTCTACACCAGGGTCTGTATCAGGGTCTGTATCAGGGTCTGTATCAGGGTCTACATCAGGGTCTACATCAGGGTCTACATCAGGGTCTGTATCAGGGTCTGTATCAGGGTCTGTATCAGGGTCTACATCAGGGTCTACACCAGGGTCTGTATCAGGGTCTGTATTAGGATCTACACCAGGATCTACACCAGGGTCTACACCAGGGTCTGTATCACGGTCTGTATCAGGGTCTGTATCAGGGTCTGTATCAGGGTCTGTATCAGGGTCTACACCAGGGTCTGTATCATGGTCTGTATCAGGGTCTGTATCAGGGTCTACATCAGGGTCTACACCAGGGTCTGTATCAGGGTCTGTATCACGGTCTGTATCAGGGTCTGTATCAGGGTCTGTATCAGGGTCTACACAAGGGTCTGTATCAGGGTCTGTATCAGGGTCTACACAAGGGTCTGTATCAGGGTCTACACCAGGGTCTACATCAGGGTCTACACCAGGGTCTGTATCAGGGTCTGTATCAGGGTCTGTATCAGGGTCTACATCAGGGTCTACATCAGGGTCTGTATCAGGGTCTACACCAGGGTCTGTATCAGGGTCTGTATCAGGGTCTGTATCAGGGTCTACATCAGGGTCTGTATCAGGGTCTACACCAGGGTCTGTATCAGGGTCTACACCAGGGTCTGTATCAGGGTCTGTATCAGGGTCTGTATCAGGGTCTACATCAGGGTCTGTATCAGGGTCTACATCAGGGTCTGTATCAGGGTCTACATCAGGGTCTGTATCAGGGTCTACACCAGGGTCTGTATCAGGGTCTGTATCAGGGTCTACATCAGGGTCTGTATCAGGGTCTACACCAGGGTCTGTATCAGGGTCTACATCAGGGTCTGTATCAGGGTCTACATCAGGGTCTACATCAGGGTCTACATCAGGGTCTACACCAGGGTCTGTATCAGGGTCTACACCAGGGTCTGTATCAGGGTCTGTATCAGGGTCTGTATCAGGGTCTACATCAGGGTCTGTATCAGGGTCTACACCAGGGTCTGTATCAGGGTCTACATCAGGGTCTGTATCAGGGTCTACACCAGGGTCTGTATCAGGGTCTACATCAGGGTCTACATCAGGGTCTACATCAGGGTCTGTATCAGGGTCTACACCAGGGTCTGTATCAGGGTCTGTATCAGGGTCTGTATCAGGGTCTACATCAGGGTCTGTATCAGGGTCTACACCAGGGTCTGTATCAGGGTCTGTATCAGGGTCTACATCAGGGTCTGTATCAGGGTCTACACCAGGGTCTGTATCAGGGTCTACACCAGGGTCAGTATCAGGGTCTGATGTAGACACGACGAAAGGATCAGTGTCGGGTGGAAACGTGGATTTAATATTTCTGATCTTCAGGACACGAGACTCCAGAGTCACACTCCACCTCTTGGTGGGTGGTGTTTCTGACTCCACCCCGCCCACCTGAGCAGCAGCATTAAAAGGAACCACACTGAAGCGTCTCCTCACTTCTCTCTGCTCCCTCCGACCAGCTGACTCCTCCATCATCATCACCACCATGACCACACTCATGTTCTCCTCTGGCAGCAGCCCACTGGTCCGAACGTCACTCGGCGGCATGAGCTCCTTCAGCATGATGGGCGGAGCAGGAGGCTACGGTGCCAGGGTCTCCAGGGCCAGCAAGAGCTTCTCCGCCTACGGTGGTGGAGCAGGAGCAGGATTCGGTGGAGGTTCAGTTTTTGGTGGAGGTTCAGGATTCGGTGGTGGAGCAGGAGGAGCGGCGGTCAATGAGAGCGTCATCGGCAACGAGAAGTTCACCATGCAGAACCTGAACGACCGCCTGGCCTCCTACCTGGCCAAGGTGGCGGCGCTGGAGAAGGCCAACGGAGAGCTGGAGCTGAAGATCAGGGAGTTTGTGGAGAGCAAGGTCGGCCCCACCACCCGGGACTACAGAGCCTTCTTCAGCACCATCGCTGAGCTGCAGGGCAAGGTGAGAGAGAGGGGCATCATGGGGGGCGTCAGTAGTTGATCGCACTGGTCGACATTTATCCACACATTTACTTTAATTTAATCAATGAGAAAGGACAAAATGTACAGAAGACAAAAACTGCCAAAGGTAAAAAAAAAAAAAACTCTGGATAACTCAAGATTTTATGTTGTATGTTTCTTGACAGAGACAAAAATCTTGAAAAAAAGGGAATTTTCTTTAAGTTGATTAAAATACACAAAAATACATTTTCTCTGTAAATGTTAATTATCTGAGTCTCTACCTCTTGTTTTATTTTTATTATTTTTTTAAAGGTAATTTTCTCATGATATTCAACTCATGAGCTCATTGAATTAATAAAACCATCAAAACAACAGAAACTAAAGCACTAAAGATATAAAAGAAGGAACCAGAACAATGTGGATCCATAAACAAGCAGACATAAAGGAAATGTGAAATGTAAGTCAGGCAACTTCCTCCTGTCAACTGGAAGTGAAATGACGTCAATCCACAAACAGGAGCGTTGGATATTACCCATGATCCTCTGGTCTGCTTGACCATGTTTTCAGATCCAAGAAGCCGTCCTCACCCTAGGAAGCGTGACGCTGAGTGTGGACAACGCCCAGTTGGCTGTGGACGACTTCAGGCTCAAGTCAGTTTCTGCTTCTTTAACTTTTTTTTATTCTTAAATACATGAATTTTTTTCCTGTTTTCTTTCCGTCAACGTACAAATATATAGTTATATAGTAATATATTGTTATGTATAGTAATATATAGTTATTTATAGTAATATATAGTTATGTATAGTTCTCAAGAATCATCTGAGTATTGAACATGTCCGCCCCACCCTCTGCTGGCGGCGGTGGGAACTGCAGCAGTTGAACCTTTTCATTCATTTGAACCTTCATGAGGTTCTTATTCGCCAATGTTTCTTTGTCCGACTGTTTCCTTCTTCAATCTTGTAGTTTGATGAAGAAGCAGTTGATCAGTCAAAGTGTCGACGTAACGTCACCTGACACGAAGTGTGTCCACTTGTCTGCAGGTTTGAGAACGAGCTGTCGATGCGTCAGTCGGTCGAGGCCGACATCTCCGGATTGAAGGTTATGCTCGGGGAGCTGGGCGTCGCCAAGAGCGACCTCAGTATGCAGATCGACTGTCTGAGGGAGGAGCTGACGTCGATGAAGACCAACCACGGGGAGGTGACGACACACACACACACACACACACACACACACACACACACACACCCCTCTCTCTCTGACGTCTCTCTGACGTCTCTCTGACGTCCCTCTCTCCCTTCCTTTAGGACCTGGGGGCGATGCGGAGCCAGATGAGCGGTCAGGTGACGGTGGAGGTGGACGCCGCTCCGCAGGACGACCTCACCAGGGTGATGGAGGACATCAGGGAACACTACGAGGGCGTCGCCGCCAAGAGCCGCAAAGACCTGGAGGCCTGGTTCAAGACCAAGGTGAGACCCGAGTGACCCGAGTGACCCGAGTGACCTGCAGGTTCCACACACTAACCCACCTCCCCCCTCAGTCGGAGACCCTCACCAAGGAGCTGGAGTCTCAGGAGGTGACGTTGAAGTCGTCCACGTCGGAGGTGAAGGAGGTGAAGTCTCATCTTCAGGGTCTGGAGATCGAGCTGCAGTCTCAACTCAGCATGGTGAGAAATCACCTGATTCATAATCATCCTGCTGCTGTCACTCATCACAATCATTATCATCATCACAATCATTATCATCATCATCATCATCATCAGTTACACTCAGTGGAGCTAAGACTGTTTGTACTGCTCCTCACGACCCATCTGTCTCTCTGACCGTGTGTCTCTCTGACCGTGTGTCTCTCTGACCCGTCTGTCTCTCTGACCCGTCTGTGTCTCTGACCCGTTTGTCTCTCTGACCGTCTGTCTCTCTGACCGTCTGTCTCTCTGACCCGTCTGTCTCTCTGACCCGTCTGTCTCTGACTGTCTGTCTCTGACCCGTCTGTCTCTGACCCGTCTGTCTCTCTGACCTGTCTGTCTCTAACCCGTCTGTCTCTCTGACCGTCTGTCTCTGACCATCTGTCTCTGACCATCTGTCTCTCTAACTGTGTGTCTCTCTGACTCATCTGTCTCTCTGCAGAAGGCGTCTCTTGAAGCCACACTTTCTGAAATCCAGAGCCGCTACGGGATGCAGATGAACGGATTCCAGATGCAGGTGAGCAGTCGAGCCGCCGGGGTCAGGGGTCGAGGGTCATATTGAAGTGAAGGTCACTGACACTGAGTTGACCTGAGTAGGTGACGATGCTGGAGGAGCAGCTGGTGTCGCTGAACGCCGACATAGAGCGACAGTCCCAAGAATATCAGAGGCTTCTGGACATCAAGACCAGACTGGAGATGGAGATCGCCGAGTACAGGAGGCTGCTGGACGGAGAGGCGGCCGGCAGGTGAGTCACCTGCCCAGAGAGTCCCCTGACCAGAGAGTCACCTGACCAGAAAGTCACCTGACCAGAGAGTCACCTGCCCAGAGAGTCACCTGACCAGAGAGTCACCTGCCCAGAGAGTCACCTGACCAGAGAGTCACCTGCCCAGAGAGTCACCTGACCAGAGAGTCACTTGACCAGTGAGTCACCTGACCAGAGAGTCACCTGACCAGAGTCACCTGACCAGAGTCACCTGACCAGAGAGTCACCTGCCCAGAGTCACCTGACCAGAGAGTCACCTGCCCAGAGAGTCACCTGACCAGAGTCACCTGCCCAGAGAGTCACCTGACCAGAGAGTCACCTGCCCAGAGAGTCACCTGACCAGAGAGTCACCTGCCCAGAGAGTCACCTGACCAGAGTCACCTGACCAGAGTCACCTGCCCAGAGAGTCACCTGCCCAGAGAGTCACCTGACCAGAGTCACCTGACCAGAGAGTCACCTGACCAGAGAGTCACCTGCCCAGAGAGTCACCTGCCCAGAGAGTCACCTGACCAGAGAGTCACCTGACCAGAGTCACCTGACCAGAGAGTCACCTGACAGGTCACCTGCCCAGAGAGTCACCTGACCAGAGTCACCTGCCCAGAGAGTCACCTGACCAGAGAGTCACCTGCCCAGAGAGTCACCTGCCCAGAGAGTCACCTGACCAGAGTCACCTGCCCAGAGAGTCACCTGACCAGAGTCACCTGACCAGAGAGTCACCTGACAGGTCACCTGCCCAGAGAGTCACCTGACCAGAGTCACCTGCCCAGAGAGTCACCTGCCCAGAGAGTCACCTGACCAGAGTCACCTGCCCAGAGAGTCACCTGACCAGAGAGTCACCTGCCCAGAGAGTCACCTGCCCAGAGAGTCACCTGACCAGAGAGTCACCTGCCCAGAGTCACCTGACCAGAGAGTCAACTGACAGGTCACCTGCCCAGAGAGTCACCTGACCAGAGTCACCTGCCCAGAGAGTCACCTGACCAGAGAGTCACCTGCCCAGAGAGTCACCTGCCCAGAGAGTCACCTGACCAGAGTCACCTGCCCAGAGAGTCACCTGACCAGAGAGTCACCTGCCCAGAGAGTCACCTGACCAGAGAGTCACCTGACAGGTCACCTGACCAGAGTCACCTGACCAGAGTGTCACCTGACCAGAGACAGGTCACCTGACCAGAGAGTCACCTGACCAGTCACCTGACCTGTCGTTAGCTCAGTCACGTGATTCATGTTCAAGCTAAAAAATAATAAGAAAGTAACTATTTACATTGCAATTCAAAATATATTAACTAATGATTAAATAGTAATAAGTTATTTTTAATTAGTTACTAAAAGTATTTCGTGAACATTGAGATAATATAATAAGTAAAACGTGTAAACATGAAGCTCACTGATAAATGTGTCATTCATAATTTTGTATCAACTAACAAGTTTTAATTATATAACTATTAGTAATTAGTAAGCATTTACATTGTGAGTAATATTATATAATAATATTTAACTTTTTATTAATACTTAGTGTCAGTCTGATGCCTGTTCTCTTATTGGTCGACAGCGCCAGCAGCAGCTCCTCCTCCTCCACGAACAAGACGATCAAGATGGTGGTGGTGACGGAGGAGATGGTTGATGGGAAGGTGGTGTCCACCTCGTCTTCATCGTCCCTCCAGACCAGCTGAGCTGCATCCTCATCGTCATTGACGTGACATGGACCAATACAAACACACTGTGAAGCTCCGCCCCCTGCTCACAATGATGTTTAGGGAAGGCATCAGATTTACATGAAAATTAAAAAAAAATCTGAATCCTGAGATAAGTTCTTTCGTGATGATTCTCATTTTTTTGTTAAAAAAAACTGAAACGTTTCTGCATCAGCTCACATTCAGGTTCATAATGTTCATCATGTTCATAATGTTCATCAGGTTCATAATGTTCATCAGGTTCATAATGTTCATCATGTTCGTAATGTTCATCAGGTTCATAATGTTAATGTTAATATACGACTGTATATAAAGACGATCAGCGAGTGTATATAGAGATGATCACTGACTGTATATAAAGACGGTCTCTGACTGTGTATAAAGAAGATCAGTGACTGTATATAAAGACGATCACTGACTGTATATAAAGACGATCAGCGACTGTATATAAAGACGATCAGTGACTGTATATAAAGACGATCAGTGACTGTATATAAAGACGATCAGTGACTGTATATAAAGACGATCAGTGACTGAATATAAAGACGATCACTGACTGTATATCAAGACAATCAGAGACTGTATATCAAGACGATCAGGGACTGTATATAAAGATGATCAGGGACTGTATATAAAGACGATCACTGACTGTATATCAAGACGATCACTGACTGTATATCAAGACGATCACTGACTGTATATCAAGACAATCAGAGACTGTATATAAAGATGATCAGCGACTGCAAATGAAGACGATCACAGAGTCCAAACGGGACGTTTCATTAGTTACTTTAATATTTCTCTCTCCAGTACAAGATGACGTCACCTTCACCTTTTTTTTGCTGCTGTTTTTTCCCCCCACTTCATTAATTTTTTTATGAATAACATCATCAATAGAAGATTTGTACACAGTGAGCGATCTGCCACCGTCGGGCTGGAATGATTCTCATTTGTCTGATATAAAATCTAAAGGAATGTCTTATCGGCCGATTATCAAACAACAAAAAGATCCTGATCGATCCATCGATCGATATACTGGTCAATAACAAATATCAAAGTGATGTCATCAGACTTTCACCAACACAGTAACAGAGTGAACACCTGCAGGTACAAATACTAGTAAACTGGCACTTTGTTGTACTTTTACTGTCTGAACCAGGCCTCGTTCGTCTGCTCAACCTGACCTCAGACGACCCCAGAGGTCACTGAGCCCGATCAGAACCGATCAACGATCGATATCTGACCGTGGACATTCCTCCACTGGGCTCTGAAACGTCCCTAAGTAGCAGAAGGTCGGGGGTTCGATCCCCGGCTCCTTCAGTCCGTGTGCTGCCCCTGATGCTCCGTTTTATATAAAACCGACTAATCAGATCGGTTCACTGAGGTTTTCCCTATGACCTGTGACCTCAGGTTCTGACTGATTTATGTACCCTTGATACATATCATGTTTTCAGATGATTGGACCTGAGCCTCGTTCACACGTCATCACTTCCTGCTCCGTATGTAGATGAACACGACCAGCAGGAGGCAGCGGAGTGACTTCCTGTTTCGTAGATGTCCTCTAGACATTAGAAGAAGAAATGAATCTGTTTCTTTGGCGTGTTCCAGACAAACCAAGTCGCTCGGATCTGTGGTCAGACGTCTTCGTCACGTTTAGTAACAGAAATTCCTCTGAAGGAGGAGCAGCCACGACAACGAGGAGGTGGAACTGTTCCTGACTGATGAGAACCAATCAGAGAAGAGAACCAGCAGCGTTGCTGCCAGGTGTAACCATGGCAACAAGTGATGGGGTTTAAAACTAAAATGTGGATCAGACGCGGACACCAGGTGTGAACTGGTCTGAACTGGGGACGTTGGAGGTTCGTCACCAGAGAACGAGGTCGTGGTTAGTTTCAGTAAAAAAAAACAGGAAGTTTCTCAACTTGGTCACAAAGTTTGTGCTTCTGTATCAGGAAGTACTTCAACATGATGAAGTACTGAGAGAGAGAGAGAGAGAGAGAGAGAGAGAGAGAGAGAGAGAGAGAGAGAGAGAGAGAGAGAGAGAGAGAGAGAGAGAGAGACAGAGAGAGAGAGAGAGAGAGAGAGAGAGAGAGAGAGAGAGACCAGTTCACAGATTATCTACAAGCCCCTCCACCTCACACAGACACTTGCATCAGAACAAATCCGTCGTCCAACACAAACATGATCAACAAGAGCACAAAGGTATTAAAATATTCAAATGTAAGAAAAATTCATAAGGAAAAAACTTTATAGATAATATTTATAAAAAAAAAGGGAATAATACTTTGTGTTCCGCAAGGTTAAAGGTCACGGGCTTCCTTAGCTACTGTCGCTGCCCACGCTGCTGCTGCTGCTGCTGCCGCCGCCGCTCGCCGTGTCCCCTCGCTCCCGCCGGTGGATCTGCTCGTGGGCCTTCAGGTGACCCGACTGACTGAAAGTCTTGGCACAGTGCGGGCAAGCGTACGGCCGCTCGCCCGTGTGGATCTGCTGGTGGGCCTTCAGGTGGCCGAGGCGGCCGAAGCTCTTGCCGCACTGCGTGCAGCCGAATGGCCGCTCGCCCGTGTGGATCTTCTCGTGCGTCTTTAACACGCCAGAGTTGCTGAAAGTCTTACCGCACTGCGAGCAGGTGAAGGGCTTCTCGCCCGTGTGGATCTGCACGTGGTTGCGGTAGCTTGTCTCCTTGGTGAAGCTCTTGCCGCAGTGCTGGCAGCAGAACGGCCGCTCGCCCGTGTGGCTCAGCTGATGCGCCTTCAGCTCCTTCGACTGGCCGAAGCTCTTCCCGCACGTGACGCAGATGAACGGCCGCTCGCCGGTGTGCAGCCGCTGGTGCGAGCGCAGGTCATCGGCCTTGGTGAAGCCCTTTGGACAGTGGGCGCACACGTACGGCTTCTGGCCCGTGTGGATCAGCTGGTGGCGCTTCAGGTTGCCCGCCTGGCCGAAGCTCTTGCCGCACTGCGAGCAGGAGTACGGCCGCTCGCCAGTGTGTATGCGCTGGTGCGTCTTCAGGTTTCCCAGCGTGCTGAAGTTCTTCCCGCACTGTGTGCAGGAGAACGGCTTCTCCCCTTGCATGTTGCGAGGTTTCCTCACCGTCGGGCTCTGGGTCTTGGTAACGATGACTCCTCCTCCCGTCCCGTGCTCGGCCGGCTGCAGCTCGTACAGAGCTCCGCCTACGAACTCGGGGTCTGGTTTGACCATGCCGCCGTCCAGGAGCAGGGAGTCTGGGCGGAGCTTGTTAAGCTCGGTGCGCAGCTCGGCCATGTGGATGGACTCCAGGCCGTTATGCTGCAGGTGGGCCGACATGGCGTTGGCGGAACCGAGCTCGGTGGTGTAGTAACACTGAAGGTCTACATGGTGGTCGGACTTGATGTAGTCCAGAGTGTCAGTCACCTGAAACACACGACACCAGAAACTACATGAAGACAGAAACTCAGGTTCAGTCACATCATTTTGTTCTAAATAACATTATTTAAGTTGCTGATAGAATATTCCTTCAAGTCTGATGATGAAGTCGAGCAGGTGGAACATGTAGATGGATTCTTTTTGTTTCTGAAGAACAAACCTATTCACCTCCTTGACGGAGATGATGATTATTAATCTGCAGGTTATTATCTAAACTCATTTTCCTGACAGGGTTGGAACGGTACGGAAGTGATGGTTCGGTGCCGACAGTCACACCGAGAATATAAAATGTATAAAACTGAGATACGAAGATTGATGACGGAAATGCGGAACCAAATATTTCACACGTGCGATCGAGTTCCCTTCGGGACACATTAGACTGTGAGCCCTGTAGCTCCAGCTGATTGGCTGAGTCGGTCCCACGTGACATGACGAGTGGTCGAAGATCCGCCTGCTTCTTTGGATTCGCAGTGAGATTCAACAGTGAGCGAGAGGATCGGACGAGGACGATGTGTCTCTACAAATTGAACTGTAATATGGTTCAATATTAAAATGTTTGATTGCTGAATCTTTAAATAGTCTTATTGGAACAAACACTCCTCATGCACAAGTTTTATTTTTTCATTATATTTATTTTGTACTTTTATAACATATAACATGTTTTCAGTTTTGTAGCCAAATGTAAATATTTGTTTACATGATATTATTAATATAAAGATTTGACCGATGCAGAGAGAATGTTCACTCTGCACCAGCTCCTCAGGGAACAAACTGGAACTGTACCATCAATTAAAAGAAACATTTGTATTTGGGTTTTTTTTGTAAGTTTTTCCGAAATCGTACCGAACCGTGAATTCTGTGCACCGCTCCGACCCTAGTTTCCTGTCACGTCACTCGTCAGTACCTGGGAGATGTAGTCGAACACGGAGCCGGGCTCGTACTGCGACTTGTACTCCAGTTCTGCGATGTCTCCGTGGTGAAACGGGCCCAGGTGGTGGTGGTGGTGGTGGTGGTGGTTGCCATGGTGACAGTGATGCTCCGACTTGATGTAGTCAAGGCCGCTGATCTCCATCTTGATCTGCTCGCGGCCCAGCTCGGCAGTGGACAGCGGCTGGATCTCGGACAGGTCCACGGTGCCGATGGGGTCTAGCTCTCCATCCTCTGGCTCGCTCTTCACGCACGGAAGCATCACTAGCGGCTCGACGATCTCTGCCGCCAGCGAGCTGAGCGTGGGCGTCGGGCAGTCGGCGGAGAGGAGGGCCAGAGTGGGCGGCGCTGGGGTTGGGGCTGCGGACGACCCCGAGCCGCAGTCCGCCTGCAGGGAGGCGTCCAGGGGCGGGGACGGGGAGCCGCAGTCGGGGGGCAAGCCGAGACTCAAACACTCGGCCTCCAAGTCTGTCATGGTGAGGGGGTGGAGCTTATCCTCGTCTCACTCTGTCCGACACCTGAAGTATCGCTGAGGTCCGACCTCCTCCTCCCTCCCCTCAGCTGCCGGAGAGATCTACCTGTCCTGAGAGAGGAGGGGCCGGGGGCCAGGGGGCGTGTCCCTGAGAGGATCACCAGCCTCACCTGACCGGGACCAGCCTGCAGACACACAGGTGAGGAACAGTTACACACAGTTCAACCAACAGATCGTATACATATACGTTATGAAATTTCGTAATCAGGATCAGTTTGATATGAAAAGTTATGGTTAAACTGTAAAATATCAAACAATCGGTATCGGACATTTAACTCCCACCACAGGCAGCGCGTCGCCGACCTCATCAGTTTCGAGCAAGACGCCTTTTTAAAAATCATTGTTTGTGTACTTTCACAAACTCCAGATTAACTTCATTTTTTATTTTTGGCTGCAGCAGCTCATCTTCACGTCACGATTATTCTTTTTAATAGTTTCCTTTTAAGGTTGTTTTCCTCACATCTGAGCCAGATCATCATCAGATCATATTATTACTACATATTTATTCAAGTCCTGAGGAGATGGAGCGGGTCGTCCACACACTTCAGGGTCGGTGGTTCGATCCCTGGCCTGGTCCAGTCGTGTCGTGTGGAGACACTGAACCAGCGAATGTTTCCTGAGGTCGTGACCAGAACATGAAACATGGATCAGGACAAAGGGGGCGGAGCCAGGGATGTCTGACCTCTTTCTGTTACATTGTTGTTTAACATAATAAAATAAGAAATATACAGAAATAATTCACAGGAACCATCAGACACATGTTCTGGTCCTGAGACAGTGATGTTGGTCTGAATAAAGTTTGGACACGTTAACGTGCATGACACTCAGAACCATCAGAACCACCAGAACCAGAACCACCAGAACCAGAACCATCAGAAGCAGAACCATCAGAACCACCAGAACCACCAGAACCATCAGACCCATCTGAACCACCAGAACCAGAACCACCAGAACCACAAGACCCATCAGAACCACCAGACCCATCAGAACCAGAACCACCAGACCCATCAGAACCATCAGAACCAGAACCATCAGAACCACCAGACCCATCAGAACCAGAACCATCAGAACCATCAGAACCACCAGAACCAGACCCATCAGAACCAGAACCATCAGAACCAGACCCATCAGAACCATCAGACCCATCAGAACCAGACCCATCAGAACCAGACCCATCAGAACCAGAACCAGAACCATCAGAACCATCAGAACCACCAGACCCATCAGAACCATCAGACCCATCAGAACCATCAGAACCACCAGACCCATCAGAACCAGAACCATCAGAACCATCAGAACCACCAGAACCAGACCCATCAGAACCAGAACCATCAGAACCAGACCCATCAGAACCATCAGAACCAGAACCATCAGAACCAGACCCATCAGAACCAGAACCAGAACCATCAGAACCATCAGAACCACCACCGCTGGACAGTCCTGGGACCGGCCGGTCTGAGCTCCGTCAGTCGTTTAGGAGCGGGGCAGCGGGGCCGGTACCTGCCGCCCCAGGTGGCCCCCTCCAGCCCCTCCAGCCCCCGCACACAGTCTCTGGTTCGTGCCAACGAACTTTTGTTACTTTCACCGTCGCGCTCCGAGTGAAACGTCCCCGCGAGCAGCGGCGCTGCGGCGGCGTACAAAGACGGGGCAAGGTGCCATGTCCGCTAGCGGGAGCTAGCCAGGGGAGCTAGCCAGTGGCCATCTTGTTTATCACAATGCTAAGCTAACTAGCGGCGCTAGCTGGTGTCAGCGCGGGGGGAAAGTGAGAGTGAGGCGGGGGAGAGGCCGCGCCGGGGGGCCGCGGGGCTGGTCGCCGGCCGGACGCAGCGGGGAGCGACACCAGAGGAGCGGGCGGTGTCACACGGGAGTCGAGCGGCGGCCGACGGACACACTCGCGGGCACAGTCTGTCACAGAGCCCCGCTAACAGGCAGGAAGCGGAGCGGCGGCTCCCGGAGACCAGCGGGCGGCTCGCGGTGGCGGGGGCAGCGGCGTCTCACCTGAGGGGGGTCCGCGTCATGGCCGGCTGTCCGCCCGGTTCGGTCCTCCGTCCGTCACTTGTAGCTCACTCGGCCGGACCCGCCACGTCCACCTCGGCAGAACAGCCCGCCGCCTCCTCGCCTCCTCTCCTCCCCTCTACCACTGACTAATTCCGCTCCCTCCCTCCCTCCCTCCCTCCCTCCTTCCTTCCTTCCTTCCTTCCTTCCTTCTTACCTTCCTTTCCTCCCTCCCTCCTTCCTCTCTCGTGTCTTTCCTCCCTCCTTCCCTCCTTCCTTCCACCTTCCAGCTCGACCACTGCTGTTCGCTCGTGCGCGTGCGCGTGCCCGTCCAGGCGGGTGTGCAGGTAACCTCGGTAACGGTAGTAGGTGGGTACAGTTCGCAGGGTCGCGCGCAGAGCGGGTACGCGCACGCTGCATTGTTACAGCATCATCATCATCATCATCATCATCATCTGGATGAATGAAAGAGCTACAAACTTGAATTCATCACTTTGTTTTCTCATGTGTTGATCTTCTGTGTTCTGGTCTTCACACGGATGAATCGACAGAAAACGTGTCCCCAGGCAAAGACGACATCCCCCCAACATGGACGACTCAAAGAGACAAAACAAAAACTATATATGGTTGTAATCACATTTCCCTATTGTGGGAGGAATGAAGGAATATCTTGTCTCCATCATGTCTCTTTGTCTCTCTGATGTCGTGTAGCGTCTCTGAGGTCGTGTAGCGTCTCTGATGTCGTGTAGCGTCTCTGAGGTCGTGTAGCGTCTCTGAGGTCGTGTAGCGTCTCTTCGTGGTCGTTTAGCGTCTCTTTGTGGTCGTGTAGTGTTTCTGATGTCGTGTAGCGTCTCTCTGATGTCGTGTAGCGTCTCTGATGTCGTGTAGCGTCTCTGATGTCGTGTAGCGTCTCTGAGGTCGTGTAGCGTCTCTGAGGTCGTGTAGCGTCTCTGAGGTCGTGTAGCGTTTCTTTGTGGTCGTGTAGCGTCTCTGATGTCGTGTAGCGTCTCTGATGTCGTGTAGCGTCTCTGAGGTCGTGTAGCGTTTCTTTGTGGTCGTGTAGCGTCTCTGATGTCGTGTAGCGTCTCTGATGTCGTGGAGCGTCTCTCTGAGGTCGTGTAGCGTTTCTTTGTGGTCGTGTAGCGTCTCTGAGGTCGTGTAGCGTCTCTGATGTCGTGTAGCGTCTCTGAGGTCGTGTAGCGTTTCTTTGTGGTCGTGTAGCGTCTCTGATGTCGTGTAGCGTCTCTGATGTCGTGGAGCGTCTCTCTGAGGTCGTGTAGCGTCTCTGATGTCGTGTAGCGTCTCTGAGGTCGTGTAGCGTCTCTGAGGTCGTGTAGCGTCTCTGATGTCGTGTAGCGTCTCTTTGTGGTCGTGTAGCGTCTCTGATGTCGTGTAGCGTCTCTGAGGTCGTGTAGCGTCTCTTCGTGGTCGTGCAGCGTCTCTGATGTCGTGTAGCGTCTCTTCGTGGTCGTGTAGCGTCTCTTTGTGGTCGTGTAGCGTCTCTGATGTCGTGTAGCGTTTCTGATGTCGTGTACCGTCTCTTTGTGGTCGTGTAGCGTCTCTTTGTGGTCGTGTAGCGTCTCTTTGTGGTCGTGTAGCGTCTCTTTGTGGTCGTGTAGCGTCTCTCTGAGGTCGTGTAGCGTCTCTCTGTGGTCGTGTAGCGTCTCTTTGTGGTCGTTTAGCGTCTCTTTGTGGTCGTGTAGCGTCTCTTTGTGGTCGTGTAGCGTCTCTTTGTGGTCGTGTAGCGTCTCTGATGTCGTGTAGCGTCTCTCTGAGGTCGTGTAGCGTCTCTTTGTGGTCGTGTAGCTTCTCTTTGTGGTCGTTTAGCGTCTCTTTGTGGTCGTGTAGCGTCTCTGATGTCGTGTAGCGTCTCTCTGAGGTCGTGTAGCGTCTCTTTGTGGTCGTGTAGCTTCTCTTTGTGGTCGTTTAGCGTCTCTTTGTGGTCGTGTAGCGTCTCTGATGTCGTGTAGCGTCTCTCTGAGGTCGTGTAGCGTCTCTTTGTGGTCGTGTAGCGTCTCTTTGTGGTCGTGTAGCTTCTCTTTGTGGTCGTGTAGCGTCTCTTTGTGGTCGTGTAGCGTCTCTGATGTCGTGTAGCGTCTCTCTGAGGTCGTGTAGCGTCTCTGAGGTCGTGTAGCACCTAAGTGTCTGTTGTGAGACATCACAAAGAAATGGTCATAAGGCTTAAATGAAATATATTGAGACAACAGTGAATAAGACCTGTCAGACTCGTCGGGGTAGTCTGGAACATTTATTGGTTTTGTTTGAACTCCAACACTAACAGTACCTGGTCTCAAGGACTAAAACAGGTAATAAAAATTAAAAAACACCATCACCGTTGCCTTCGTCGTCCTGACAGTCGTAACTTGGCGTAAAATGACATTCAGACGGTGTCGAACAGCCAGAACACCAGTGAATATTCACCGTGTCACTGGTTAATGTAAAAAAGTTGGCAATAATTCACTCAAAACTGACAATGTCACAAAAAGGTCAAAGATCACATGAATTTTTAGCTAATTTTCACATTGATTGACAAGTGGAAATTAGCTTTTTTTTCCTGACTATTACAGCACTTTTTAAATTTTTATTGTTGAATAAGAAACTCTTAGATTTGGTTTTATTAGAGTGCTGAATTAGAAAAAAAGGGCACATTTTATCAAAAGTATTGCATAAAATCCAAACATTGAGATGAACAAAGGCAAGTCAGTCCATCGAGATTATACAGGGAGTAAAAACATTTAAATAATAGCAATAAAAAAAAGGAAATTCAGGATTACAACATGTTTTCCCGTGTCGTCATCAACACATGAAAAACACTAAAACATCCCTTTTCATCCAATCATTCTCACGTTTGCATCAAACAATAAGAGGACCTCTGATTGTTCCCTGAGGAACCCCGACAGTGCGTTTTACAAACTGACTACACGGGGTTCTTTCAGGAACCAGGTAGGAGTATTATTCTTGTCTAAAGATCAAGGTCCCTATCGGCACCCAGTGAAATTCATCTGCCACCCTTCTTTCATTTAATTTCATAAACATCGCGAGAACCGCTAAACCACTTTTCATGAAACTGCGACAGACAAACATAAATCACAGGCTCTTCAGATCTTCAGACTTAAACATCCTTTAAACACAATCTGAAGAGAAATGCATCTGGATGAAATAATTTTTTAGGTCATGAAAGAACTTCACACCACCTATGGAGGACCCAAACTGACAAAATTAAATATAAAGACATGACTTAGTAATAAATACCTGCAGAAATAAATAGATACATAAATAAATACAGTTTGGTCGATGTATTTCTACATTTATCTAATTCTGCATTTATTCATTTGTGTGTCAATATGTTAACTAGGTAGGCGGGCTTTAACTCATCTAATAGCAGATTGGTTATAGCCAAAAATGAGGGGGCTGTCATGAGCCAAAACTTCATTATCATACAGACATACAGAAACACGTATATGTAGAAATACATGTATTTTCCCATGTATTTATGTTGATTTCTGAATCTATAACTAAAAAAAAAATAATTCACGGACAGACTCCATTTTTAAATAGATAGGGGTTAGTTATCCGAAACTGTCAATCATCATTTAGAGCAAACTACTGTGTAGTTACAAGATATGTTTTACATAATCCTGAAGTCTCTTCTTCACATACTTATAATAATAATATAAGTATATTATTTTACAAAACTATGACAAAATCTCTTGGTATTTATGAGATACTATAGTTTTCCCTCTTTGTCCTAATTACAAGAAAATAATATTAATTTTGATAAAAAACATTCCGTTAGTTGCGGGATCTTTTTTCTCCCTGTGATCATAACTTTCCCTTTTGTGTATTTTCAACCAGATGCATTTCTCTCGTTCATGGTTTTGTAGGAGGACAGGAGGATCAGTGATTGGTCGACAGGTCACGTGACGTTGAGTTTCCTTCTGACAGCAGCTGTAAAAACCACACGACTGAACATCTGCAGACTTTACTTAATCTGATGAAGCATCAGAAAACAGCAGGTCAAATAATAATCTGTTACTTTTGTATTGATTTTATTTTTCATGTGTTTTTTATTCCTGCCCGTTCTTTTGTTGTTGTCCTTCTTTTAAAAGTACAACACAAAACCAGTTATCATCGTTGTGTCTTATTATGTTACAAAATTGTCAATTCTGTTAATGTTGATCACAAAAATGATGTTTACACGTCTTCTGTTGATGTGGAGTTGTATTGGATTTTAAAACACTAAAACGAGAAACTAGCGTTTAAGTAAAGAGAAATATGGATTCAGTACGGAAGTAAAATATGAACTCACTCATGGTGAGTAGAAGATACCGAGTCAACATTCAATCTTTTCACGCTCTATTATAATTTTGATTGTTGTTTTTACCATAACAATTTTTTTTCTTCTTGAAATCCATATTCCTCGTCTTGGCATTGATGAGCTTCCATACCTCTGGGCCTCCTGTTGAAGTGTGGAGAGTTTTTAGTCGTTTGTATGAAATCGATAATCTGCTGCTGAGAAGCTTGTGCGTTTTACAGTCGTGTGGTTTTTTTTATCCGACAGCTTCAGAATCTGAGACAAATCCAGAGTGACATCATCATCATCATCGTCACGTTCCCGTGGTCGCGTGTCTGCGCCGTGCGTCTGCTGAGGTAATGAGGTTTGTGTGGAAAGAGGAAAAAAAAGTGTAACACTGGAAATGAATAATGAGAAAAATGAGGTATGTGAACAACGAGTTGAGACTGAAAGTGCAACAAGTCACATTATCGACGACGCGCAGACTTTTGTGGAAAAGCGGTTGGTGAGTTCGGACGTTAGCGAAGCGGCGTTCAGAGGCAAACAGCCCGAGTCATGATCCTCCGGAATCGAACCCTCGGGTTCCTCATTCGTGATATTTCATGATCCTCTCGTTGTACTTTCTGCGGAGTTCAGGCTTCATATTTTCATATTGCTTCAAAAATGAGTAAAAAAATAGAAAATGTCCGTCTGCACATTTACAAGCAGAAAGCGTCTGAGCACACGAAGGTTCACCAGGATGAATCACCCACATATTCATATTCTGAGTCCTCGTCTCCTGTCGAACGAACGCTGTGTAAAGCAGATAAATGAAGGAATGATTGAAATATAAATGAGTTTCAAGTTTTTTTTCCACAAATTGCGTCGACTCCACGTCGTAGTTTGATTTTTGACTGATATGTTTCTTAAACTTCCCACCGAGCGGATCTTTTTCAGGCAGGAAACTTGACTTGTCTGAAGAATAATGTCCACATCGTCCTTGTGTAGTTTGTCACGTGTCACTGTCCCAGGCTGCATCCAGACTTATACGTTTTACAACAGCTTCTAAAATACGTCACTGCAACCTACTTCCTGTTTACACCACATGACCAGTCGGTTGCTTAGCAACAGAAACTCCTCTGTAGGAGGAACAGCGACGGTGAAAAGTCGGAGCAGCGCGAAGAGGTGGAACTGTTCCTGACAGGACGTGTGAGTGACGTTGCTTCGTGACTGATGAGAACCAATCAGAGAAGAGAACGTGGGCGTCGTCTGCATCATCGTTTACAAACTGAAATGGGACCAGCAGCGTTTTCCGCCAGGCGTAACCGTAGCAACAGTGATGGTGTGCTAAGGTGGACGTCGCCCTCAGAGTTGGTATATCTTATGGCTTGTTTTTGTGGTAATTCACTCACATATCTATAGTTTTACAAAAAAGCTAAACAACTACGAACATAGAATTCCAATACTGATATTGACGTTGGCAACCATGGCAACGGTCAAAACGTAGAAACGTTTCGTCTCCCGAACAAGAGCATCAACTTCTGAACTTCGTAAGATGTTTCCATATTGTTCTCAGAGATTCTGTGACTGAACAACGTTCAGTTCTGATTCTGATGGAATATGTCATAATTCATGTGCGTGTTTCTACGCGGCGACAGTTCCACATGGACTCATCCTGCGTCTCCACTCGTTTCATCTCCAACGTCCATTTTCACCAGGAACAGAAACGCGGACAGAAAGTTTAAATAATCATTTGAGGTCAAAACGACGCGACGGCGAACAAGACGCAGTTATTGTTTTTGTGTGGTCTCTTCGTTCACTCCGTTTCTTTTTGTAGAAACAAAGTTTGGACTCTTGAACTTTTAATAATCCATCATGATTTATGATTTATGGAAGCTCATTTCTGCCAGGAAAAGAAAAAACAACAGGAAAGGAGAGAAATGATCAAAATATATAAATAATGATGTAAGTCCAAAGTCTGAGTATCTAGCAAACATTGTGACATACCGTAATTTTCGGACTATGAGCCGCGCCTTTTTCGACCCTGTGCCTTATATAACGGTGCGGCTAATCTATGTATTTTTACAGCTAACGGCCACTAGGGGAGCTCCTAAATCTAACAGGTTACAGTCCAACTTTAACTCTACGGGCTCTACGACCGGTCCGCGGTCCACGGTTAAAGCAGCGAGTGGATCCTGATGGCGTGGAGGAGTGTCAAAACATCCACGATCACGACGGGTTCCGAGAGGCCGGACTGCTGCGTGACGAAGAGGAGTGACGAAGAGGAGTTTGTTGGTTTTGAGAGCGACACCGAAGGAGAGAGGAGAGTGGCTGACGAAGCCACCCTGAATCTGTTCGTTTCCGACACTGAAGATGAGGACTTTGGTGGTTTTAGTACGTTATGCAAATATGCAACTTGTTTGTTGAAATGTTAATAAATGGGAGCTTCCTCAAGCAGCCATCTCTTTCCCGACAATCCCCTCTGTGCACGAACTCTACATATGGTAATTAAACATTAAAACACCTGCGGCTTATAGTCCAGTGCGGCTTATTGATGTGCAAATCATTAAATTTAGCTGCTGCGGCTTAAACTCCGGTGATATGAAATATAAATACGGTAATAACTCATAAATCCAAAATGTTAGATCAATTGTTGATTTTAAATCCTAATCCCTTTTACAAAGCAAAAATGTAATTCAATATATTATAATAATCATAGTAGATTTTCCAACATTTCACCTTTTTTCTTCCTGGCAGAAATGGTCTTCCATATGAACTGAAGTGAGTCGGAGTCAGAGAAATTTTCAGTTAGTTTGTCAGGAGGTATCTGTGTGTGGACATGAGGTCAGTGAAACAACGTCGAGGGGGAGGGGGGGGGGGGAGGGGGGATGGGAGGGAGCGAGGACATGAGAGTTAAAGACCTTCCCCCTTTTCTCCCTTTTCATCATCAGTTTTGTCTGAGAAGTAAAAACTACATTAAAACATTAAAAGGAACAGCTGAGATTCACATTCAAGTCCAAACAAACGTTGAAGTTCGTCGTCCTCCGTTTGTTTCCTGTACAGACGACGACACGTGAAATCCTCAAACGTCAAAAAAAGAGAAGCAAAATATGAGAAAAACGCACGATATCATCATCATCAAAAACGATTGAATAAAGGAAGAAGAATGTGGAGTCCATTTTGTTCAGGGGGGAAAAGCACACTTACAAAAGACGTAGGTCTAAAAAGTCTGAGGTCCGACACCGAACAGAATCACGAGGAAGCAGGAAACAAACGCTGCGTCCGTCCGACTGCTGAGGGGGAGGAGCTTATTTCTAAATAATAACCTAAATCACTTGGTGAAACTCACCTGCAGCAGCCGGAGCCATTCTCTGCCCGACGAGGTCGTGGATCTGTGACCGGAGCAGAACGTTCCTTCATCTGGATCCGATGACGTCGACGTTTCTTCCTCTCGGAGCAGAAACATTCAAAACGTTTCAGCTCCAACATGAAAATCCTTCAAAACTTGGTTTGAAAACGAAGTGTTTCTTCGTCGTCATCTCGTCGGACACTGA
>NC_061531.1:20405000-20410000 GCF_022379125.1 Scophthalmus maximus
CTACACGTCATGCAGATGAACAGCTACATGCTACATGTCGTCCAGATGAGCAGCTACACGTCTTCCAGATGAGAAGCTACATGTCGTCCAGATGAGCAGCTACATGCTAAATGTCTTCCAGATGAGAAGCTACATGCTACATGTCGTTTAGACAAGAACCTACATGTCGTCCAGATCAGCAGCTACATGCTACATGTCACTCAGATGAGCAGCTACATGCTAAATGTCATCGAGATGAGCAGCTACATGCTACATGTCATCCAGATGAGCAGCTACATGCTACATGTCATCCAGATGAGCAGCTACATGTCGTTCAGACGAGAAGCTACATGCTACATGTCATTCAGACGAGAAGCTACATGCTACCTGTCGTCCAGATGAGCAGCTACACGTCATCCAGATGAGCAGCTACATGCTACATGTCGTCCAGATGAGCAGCTACACGTCTTCCAGATGAGAAGCTACATGTCGTCCAGATGAGCAGCTACATGCTACATGTCTTCCAGATGAGAAGCTACATGCTACATGTCGTTCAGACAAGAACCTACATGTCGTCCAGATGAGCAGCTACATGCTACATGTAACTCAGATGAGCAGCTACATGCTACATGTCATTCAGATGACCAGCTACATGTCGTCCAGACAAGAAGCTACATGCTACATGTCATCCAGATGAGCAGCTACATGCTACATGTCGTTCAGATGAGAAGCTACATGCTACATGTCGTCCAGACAAGAAGCTACATGCTACATGTCATCCAGATGAGCAGCTACATGCTACATGTCATTCAGATGACCAGCTACATGTCGTCCAGACAAGAAGCTACATGCTACATGTCGTCCAGATGAGCAGCTACATGTCGTCCAGACAAGAAGCTACATGCTACATGTCATCCAGATGAGCAGCTACATGCTACATGTCATCCAGAGGAGCAGCTACATGCTACATGTCGTTCAGACGAGAAGCTACATGCTACATGTCGTTCAGACGAGAAGCTACATGCTACATGTCGTTAAGATGAGCAGCTACACGTCATCCAGATGAGAAGCTACATGCTACATGTCGTTCAGATGAGCAGCTACACGTCATCCAGATGAGAAGCTACATGCTACATGTCGTTCAGATGAGCAGCTACACGTCATCCAGATGAGAAGCTACATGCAGGATCTGTTTCCACACTAACATAATGGCAGGCTGGCGTCGACTCTGGCGCTGAAACTGATCTTGGGTCGGTTCATGTTTCGTGTGTCAGAGTAACGACTCTGCTGAAAACCCTATAAAACCTGAGCTGCATCAATCACAACAGGATGTTTCCTCTCGGAGGAGCAGCAGACAGACCAGAGACACATGGACCAGAGACACAGACAAGAGACACAGACCAGAGACACATGGACCAGAGACACATGGACCAGAGACACATGGACCAGAGACACAGACAAGAGACACATGGACCAGAGACACATGGACCAGAGGCACAGACCAGAGGCACAGACCAGAGACACATGGACCAGAGGCACAGACCAGAGACACATGGACCAGAGGCACAGACCAGACACACAGACCAGAGACACATGGACCAGAGGCACAGACCAGAGACACAGACCAGAGACACATGGACCAGAGGCACAGACCAGAGACACAGACCAGACACACAGACCAGAGACACATGGACCAGAGACACAGACCAGAGACACATGGACCAGACACACAGACCAGACACACATGGACCAGAGGCACAGACCAGAGGCACATGGACCAGAGGCACAGACCAGAGACACATGGACCAGAGGCACAGACCAGAGACACAGACCAGAGACACATGAACCAGAGACACAGACCAGACACACAGACCAGAGACACATGGACCAGAGGCACAGACCAGAGACACAGACCAGAGACACATGGACCAGAGGCACAGACCAGAGACACAGACCAGAGACACAGACCAGAGGCACAGACCAGAGACACAGACCAGAGACACTTGGACCAGAGACACATGGACCAGAGACACATGGACCAGAGACACATGGACCAGAGACACATGGACCAGAGACACAGACTAGAGACACATGGACCAGAGACACATGGACCAGAGACACATTGACCAGAGACACAGACTAGAGACACATGGACCAGAGACACATGGACCAGAGACACAGACCAGAGACACAGACCAGAGACACATGGACCAGAGACACAGACTAGAGACACATGGACCAGAGACACAGACCAGAGACACATGGACCAGAGACACAGACCAGAGACACAGACCAGAGACACAGACCAGAGACACATGGACCAGAGACACAGACCAGAGACACATGAACCAGAGACACAGACCAGACACACAGACCAGAGACACATGGACCAGAGGCACAGACCAGAGACACAGACCAGAGACACATGGACCAGAGGCACAGACCAGAGACACAGACCAGAGGCACAGACCAGAGACACAGACCAGAGACACTTGGACCAGAGACACATGGACCAGAGACACATGGACCAGAGACACATGGACCAGAGACACAGACTAGAGACACATGGACCAGAGACACAGACCAGAGACACAGACCAGAGACACATGGACCAGAGACACAGACTAGAGACACATGGACCAGAGACACATGGACCAGAGACACAGACCAGAGACACATGGACCAGAGACACATGGACCAGAGACACAGACCAGAGACACAGACTAGAGACACATGGACCAGAGACACAGACCAGAGACACATGGACCAGAGACACAGACCAGAGACACATGGACCAGAGACACATGGACCAGAGACACAGACCAGAGACACATGGACCAGAGACACATGGACCAGAGACACAGACCAGAGACACATGGACCAGAGACACAGACCAGAGGCACATGGACCAGAGACACATGGAGACACAGACGCCTGCTGCTGCTGGACGAGTTCCCAAACATGGAAACCAGAGCATCAGTCAGAAGAACATCAGACATCCAACAAGAACCACAACTGTCAATCAATCTGCACCACCCCTCACACTCAGAATCCATCAGACTGAAGCAGCTTATGTTTTGTCTCATTTATTAACTTTCACTAACAAAAGCACAGCAGCTTTTCTTTTAGCCGCCTCCTCCTCCTCCTCCTCCCTCCATCCTTTGTTCCTCTCAGCTTCAGCCCACATCGGAGTGACAGCTCTGAGGCCCAACAAAGCTGAATGACCTCTGACCTGAGCGTGTTGAGGCCGTGGCCTCATTATATCACTCTGCGTGTGTGTGTCTGTGTTATTCTGTACATGTGGCGTCTGTTTGTGTTTCATGTTGGTTTTTTATTTGAACTAAATCATGTTTTTTTCCCTCTGTCAGACGAGATTCACCGTCCTCAGATCTGTAGCGGTCGTGGCGTGTTGTGGTGGCGGTGGCCTGGTTTTTCAGGGGGGGAGGGGGGAGGAAGGTTTGCGTGTCGGCGGCGTGTTTGCGTTCGAGTGCGCAGATGTTTGTGCATGCATGCGTGACAGTGCGGCGTCCGTGCTTCAGCCTGTCGAGGGTTTGGTCTGTTCCTCACGTGTCGGTGCATGAGGAGATGAGTGTGGTTGTATCTGCCGCAGCTCTGCGGTGTGTGTGTGTGTGTGTGTGTGTGTGTGTGTGTGTGTGTGTGTGTGCGCTCACGCACGGCTGAAGCAACATTTTTCTTATTTTTTTATAACCAGAAAACAAATTGATTGATAAGGACGTGTTGTTTGATGACTCTGATGTCTGTTGACGTCTTCACACTTTCACAGTTCACAGAACTCGCATCACGTCCAAAGTTGCCATGGCGACAACACAGAGTTCAGCTCATGTTTTGGAAAACTGCAGCTGAACAAGCGAGAGCTGTTTTCCACATGAACGGATAATGTGGAGTTCATTTTCACCTGGCGGGGTCTCGTTGACCTTGTGACCCCCCAGGCCTGTAGCATTATGAGGGGAAAACCCAGCAGCAAAATTCTTTGATTTGCTTATTTCAATAACTTCAAGCATCTGAAAAGTTGACTGACAGGTCAGGTTGTGACTTTGTGGACTCGCTGTTTGATCACGTCTTGTCGCTGCCGGCAGACGCAACTCGTTCTCATACGCCGACTGTTTCTACATTTCAGAAAGATTTTTTCAGCAAAACATTTTGAAACTTCTCAAAAACGTAGATATCACAGAGCAAAATGCTGCCATGGTAAAGATTCTTCAAAACAACAAATGTCCCCGTTGTGGGACGAATAAAGAAATATCTTGAACCCGGGAGGAGACGAATCGTCCAATTCGATTCGTGTCCGTTTTATTTTAGACAAAGTTCCCGTGTGGCTGCTCGTGGTGTCGGATCACAGAAGCTTTGACAGATGTCTGACTGTACCCGACCTTGACCGTGACCTTTGAGTTTGACAGTCGATGATTCTGAGTCCAGACACTTAGTGAATATCTGATGCTACATCAACACTACCGTGTTTTAGTTTAAAAACTCATCGCTGTTGCTATGGTTACGACCTCCACACTCCTCTGATGTGTTCACAACCAACGCAAAGCACATTTTCATGTTGCGAACAGCCAGAATAAATCCTCCATTTCTGACACGACGTCAGGACGACTGACCTCAGTGACGGAGGGACGACCTCAACGCCGACCGGCTCTCACCACAACACGTCACGCGAAATACAGCTCGAGTTCAAAAATTTCAACTCATGCAAGTGAAGTGAACGATGTGAATTTTGCATCTGTCTTATTCGCGGCGCGAGTAAACGTAGGCCTGTCAAGATAATCACGTTATCGACTTATCGTACGATACATGAAGATAAAATAAGATACACCTTTATTCGTCCCACAACGGGGAAATTCGGGAACTCATGAACATGAACTCAATCCTTTATTTGTCTAAACACAAGTCTAAACTCTGGATAACATTCCTCTGAGCGGCGACACAATAGGCCTGAACTGAGAGCTCACGTGATTCAGTATAAAAATAAAGCTCCTAAAATGACGATAATATATCGA
>NC_061531.1:20415000-20417500 GCF_022379125.1 Scophthalmus maximus
CTGTATATGAAGACGATCAGTGACTGTATATGAAGACGATCAGTGACTGTATATAAAGACGATCAGAGACTGTATATAAAGAACATCACTGACTGTATATAAAGACGATCAGTGACTGTATATAAAGTCGATCACTGACTGTATATAAAGAACATCACTGACTGTATATGAAGACGATCAGTGACTGTATATAAAGACGATCAGTGACTGTATATAAAGACGATCACTGACTGTATATAAAGAACATCACTGACTGTATATAAAGACGATCACTGACTGTATATAAAGTCGATCACTGACTGTATATAAAGACGATCAGTGACTGTATATATAGTCGATCACTGACTGTATATAAAGACGATCACTGACTGTATATAAAGAACATCACTGACTGTATATAAAGACGATCACTGACTGTATATAAAGACGATCACTGACTGTATATAAAGTCGATCACTGACTGTATATAAAGACGATCACTGACTGTATATAAAGAACATCACTGACTGTATATGAAGACGATCACTGACTGTATATAACTTTACAGTGAGTGTTTGTGTGTGGGGGGGGGCTGCAGACACGGACCCCGCCCCCCCGTCCCTTCCTCCCCCAGCTCTGATGG
This sequence comes from Scophthalmus maximus, assembly GCF_022379125.1. Taxonomy (NCBI): domain Eukaryota; kingdom Metazoa; phylum Chordata; class Actinopteri; order Pleuronectiformes; family Scophthalmidae; genus Scophthalmus; species Scophthalmus maximus. The sequence goes on from NC_061531.1 coordinate 20,415,623, forward strand.
AGAGCATGCTGCAGCAGAGGGACACTCCCCCTAAAAAAAGCTGCGCCTTTACTTCAGGTCATATGGTAAACGACAATAAAAAAAAAATGTGCCAGCAGCTCGAGAGGGGGGCGGAGCCTGCATCATGTCGATCAACCATCATCTCCGTCTTTGTTGTGAGGAGCTGAAGGACGATCCGAGTCGATCCGAGCCGAGTCGAGCCGAACCGAGTGGAGCGGCACCTGGCGGGGCCCCTCCCTCTGAAGCCTGGAGCCCCTGACAGGCTGGATGTGTCCGTGCGCGGCCCCGGGGCGTGAACGCAGTATGTGCACGTTATGTCACAGTTCTCACAGCACATGCTCGTGCACAGGGGATGTGGTCTCCAGCGTTTCCTGTTTCTGCTATTTATCAGTGACGTCATCACAAACACACTTTAACGCGAACCAATGATCAATGAGCAGGAGACACGCGCACACACACACACGCACACACACACATGCAAACACACGGTCTGACAGACAGTTATTTAACATTTGTTCCAGCTGGTTATGTAACATGTGCACACACATGTTTTGGGCGTGTTGGCACATATAAGACACGTAGGTATGGAGGACCAAGTCAGTCAAAATGATGAGATAATAAAGTTATAACTTTATTGCAAATTTATAAAAAATTATTAAACATAATTAAAACAATGACTAGACTCAAGTCTACAATACAGGAAAGAACGTTGTTTATTCATTCACTTTTTTTAAAAACACATTTTCCAAAAGAACAAACAAAGCAACAATATTTGTTTACAAAACCAAATCAGACCAATAAATTGTCAAATTAAGACATTTTTAATTTTTATTTCTTATTTGAGTCATTTCTAACAAGAGCTCTTTGTCCCTGACAGTAAAAGGCCTCCGTACATGTAGCCGTCTGAGGGCCGACCTCCGGACGGGGCCCCTGAGCTCCGTCCTGCAGCTGTTAAACTTTTATAGTCTGTTTCCTCTGGAAAACATGAGACGATGAAAAGCTTCAGTCTCACTGAGCTGATGACGACGTCCAATCAGGCGACCCCTGAGGGTCACATGACTCCGATGACTCATGTCACTTGATACTACTACTACTGATACTCCTACAACTGATACTACTACATCTGATTCTACTACTGATACTACTGATACTCCTACAACTGATACTACTACATCTGATTCTACTACTGATACTACTGATACTCCTACAACTGATACTACTACATCTGATTCTACTACTGATACTACTGATACTCCTACAACTGATACTACTACATCTGATTCTACTACTGATACTACTGATACTCCTACAACTGATACTACTACATCTGATTCTACTACTGATACTACTGATACTCCTACAACTGATACTACTACATCTGATTCTACTACTGATACTACTGATACTCCTACAACTGATACTACTACATCTGATTCTACTACTGATACTACTGATACTCCTACAACTGATACTACTACATCTGATTCTACTACTGATACTACTGATACTCCTACAACTGATACTACTACATCTGATTCTACTACTGATACTACTGATACTCCTACAACTGATACTACTACATCTGATTCTACTACTGATACTACTGATACTCCTACAACTGATACTACTACATCTGATTCTACTACTGTTCCTACTGATACTCCTACAACTGATACTACTACATCTGATTCTACTACTGATACTACTGATACTCCTACAACTGATACTACTACATCTGATTCTACTACTGATACTACTGATACTCCTACAACTGATACTACTACATCTGATTCTACTACTGATACTACTGATACTCCTACAACTGATACTACTACATCTGATTCTACTACTGATACTACTGATACTCCTACAACTGAT